>NC_057812.1:714419815-714710747 GCF_018294505.1 Triticum aestivum | reverse complement strand
GGACCAAAGGCTCCCCTTTAGTCCCGGTTCATGCCACCAACCGGGACCAATGAGGTGCCTATATATACCCCCTCGCGTAAGAGCAGAGCACACTGCTCTGTTTTTTTCTGGCCGAGGGGGAGAGGGCTTGGTGGTGCTCTAGCTCACCTCCTATGCACACAAGGTGTTCGATGGAATGCCCGAGCCACACTACTTAAGCTTTCTCCTCTCCAAGCTCGACCTTCAAGCTCCATTTTCCTCAATATTTGTCTAGGTTTAGCGGTCCGTCACGCCCCGTCCCCGTCTTCACCGCCGTCGATCACCCGCGCCGAGCTCATCGCCGGCACCACCGTGGTGAGCCTCTTGTTCTTATCTTCTTTTTGAAAGAAAAAAATATTCTTACTTGTATGTTTACATAGATACTTGTATTATTTTCTTACTTTTATTATTGCATCTTATATAGTGCAATGGTTTTGGTATCCACCCCCGTCGGCCCTCGTCCTGTCTATGATTCGGATGTGGTATATATATTATCTTTATAACTATTGGTTCATTTATTGTTTATGAAAATTATGCCGACCAACGTGACATAGATTTTATTTATGTAGGATGTATGTGAATCAGAAATTCCAACCGACCCTATTGTCGAGAGGTTAAATTTAGTTGAAGAAGAAAACAATTTGTTGAAGGAAAAAATAAAAAAATTGAGGAGATGAAGATGATATTGGAGTTGCATGTTGCGGATGTCGTCGATGATCACAAGATCAAGATGGATGCAATGCGCTTGAAGATTAGAAAGATTAGAAATATGCCATTCATACCGAGGCTTGGTATCATTATGCCGTTGGATGAATTGTTACATTGGTTGCGATTATGATCGCATTTGTTTTCGCATTGAAATGTTTTACATAGTTTCAATGTATGGTTTAATTAATTAGATGCTCTGGAGAGCTATATGTTGTTAGATGAGAACTCTGTATGTACTTTGGTTTTAATGTGATGATGAACTTCTATTAATTTGGACACTTAATTATATATAACGCACGCATATGAACCGGCAATGGATGTACGGTGACAGACACACCTCCGAGTACATTAAGGGCATGCATGAGTTTCTCGATGTGGCTGAGGCAAACAAGCAGAATGGTTTTATGTGTTGTCCATGCACTGAATATGGGAATATGAGGTCTTACTCTAACAGGAAAATCCTTCACTCCCACCTGCTTTATAAGGGTTCCATGCCACACTATAATGTTTGGACGAGGCACGGAGAAATAGGGGTTATGATGGAAGACGGCGAAGAAGAAGAGTATGATGACAACTATGTGCCCCCTGAATACGGTGATGCTGCAACGGGGGGAGCTGGTGAAGATCAAGAGGAACCAGACGATGTGCCCAATGATGCTGCAATGGGTGAAGCTGCTGAAGATCAAGAGGAACCAGACATGTGCCCGATGATGATGATCTCCGCCGGGTCATTGTCGATGCAAGGACGCAATGCGAAAGTCAAGAGGAGAAGCTGAAGTTCGATTGCATGTTAGAGGATCACAAAAAAGGGTTGTACCCCAAATGCGAAGATGGCAACACAAATCTCGGTACTGTACTGGAATTGCTGCAGTGGAAGGCAGAGAATGCTGTGGTTGACAAAGGATTTGAGAAGCTACTGAAAATATTGAAGAAGAAGCTTCCAAAGGATAACGAATTGCCCGACAGTACATACGCAGCAAAGATGGTCGTATGCCCTCTAGGATTGGAGGTGGAGAAGATACATGCATGCCCTAATGACTGCATCCTCTACCACGGTGCATACAAGGATCTGAACCCATGCCCGGTATGCGGTGCATTGCGGTATAAGATCAGACAAGATGACCCTGGTGATGTTGACGGCGAGCCCCCCAGGAAGAGGGTTCCTGCGAAGGTGATGTGGTATGCTCCTATAATACCACGGTTGAAACGTTTGTTCAGAAACGAAGAGCATGCCAAGTTGATGTGATGGCACAGTGAGGACCGGAAGAAAGACGGGAAGTTGAGAGCACCCGCTGATGGGTCGCAGTGGAGAAAAATCGAGAGAAAATACTGGGATGAGTTTGCAAAGGACCCAAGGAATGTATGGTTTGCTTTAAGCGCGGATGGCATTAATCCTTTCAAGGAGCAGAGCAGCAATCACAGCACCTGGCCCGTGACTCTATGTATGTATAACCTTCCTCCTTGAATGTGCATGAAGCGAAAGTTCATTATGATGCCAGTTCTCATCCAAGGCCCCAAGCAACCCGGCAACGACATTGATGTGTACCTAAGGCCATTAGTTGAAGAACTTTTACACCTGTGGAATGGAAACGGTGTACATACGTGGGATGAGCACAGACAGGAGGAATTTAACCTAAAGGCGTTGCTGTTCGTGACCATCAACGATTGGCCCGCTCTCAGTAACCTTTCAGGACAGACAAACAAAGGATACCACGCATGCACGCACTGTTTAGATGACACTGAAAGTATATACCTGGACAAATGCAGGAAGAATGTGTACCTGGGCCATCGTCGATTTCTTCCGACCAACCATCAATGTCGAAAGAAAGGCAAGCATTTCAAAGGCGACGCAGATCACCGGAAGAAGCCCGCCATGCGTACCGGTGATCACGTACTTGCTATGGTCAATGATTTACACGTAATCTTTGGAAAGGGTCCCGATGGACTAGCTGTTCCGAATGACGCTAAGGGACACGCACCCATGTGGAAGAAGAAATCTATATTTTGGGACCTACCCTATTGGAAAGACCTAGAGGTCCGCTCTTCAATCGACGTGATGCATGTGACGAAGAACCTTTGCGTGAACCCGCTAGGCTTCTTGGGCGTGTATGGGAAGACAAAAGATACACCTGAGGCATGGGAGGACCTGCAACATTTGCACGAAGAAGACGGCATGCCTCCGAAGCAGTATAAAGGTCCTGCCAGCTACGCTCTTACGAAAGAAGAGAAAGAAATCTTCTTTGAATGCCAGCTCAGTATGAAGGTCACGACTGGCTTCTCGTCGAATATAAAGGGAATAATAAATATGCCAAAGAAAAAGTTTCAGAACCTAATGTCTCATGACTGCCACGTGATTATGACGCAACTGCTTCCGGTTGCATTGAGGGGGCTTCTACCGGAAAACGTCCGATTAGCCATTGTGAAGCTATGTGCATTCCTCAATGCAATCTCTCAGAAGGTGATCGATCCAGAAATCGTACCAAGGCTAAGGAGTGATGTGGCACAATGTCTTGTCAGTTTCGAGCTGGTGTTCCCACCATCCTTCTTCAATATCATGACGCACGTCCTAGTTCATCTAGTCGACGAGATTGTCATCCTGGGGCCTGTATTTCTACACAATATGTTCCCCTTTGAGAGGTTCATGGGAGTCCTAAAGAAATATGTCCGTAACCGCGCTAGGCCAGAAGGAAGCATCTCCATGGGCCATCAAACAGAGGATGTTATCGGGTTTTGTGTTGACTTCATTCCTGGCCTTAAGAAGATAGGTCTCCCTAAATCGCGGTATGAGGGGAGACTGATTGGAAAGGGCACTCTTGGAAGTGACTCAATAATATGCAGGGACGGATATTCTTGGTCTCAAGCACACTACACAGTTCTACAGAACTCTACCTTGGTGACCCCGTATGTCGATGAACACAAGAACAGTCTGCGCTCCAAACACCAGGAGCAGTGCGACGACTGGATTACATGTGAACACATCAGGACTTTCAGCAGTTGGTTGGAAACACATCTCAGAGGTGACAACACTGTTTGTGATGAGCTATACTTGTTGTCCAGGGGACCATCTTTGACTGTATTGACTTACAAAGGATACGAGATAAATGGGAATACATTTTACACGATCGCCCAAGATCAAAAGAACACCAACCAAAACAGCGGTGTCCGCTTTGATGTAGCAACCGAGAGCGGAAAGGACACATATTATGGTTACATAGTGGACATATGGGAACTTGACTACGGACATGATTTTAAGGTCCCTTTGTTTAAGTGCAAATGGGTCAATCTGTCAGGAGGTGGGGTACAGGTAGACCCACAGTACGGAATGACAACAGTGGATCTGAAAAATCTTGGGTACACTGACGAACCGTTCGTCCTAGCCAATGATGTGGCACATGTTATCTATGTGAAAGACATGTCTACCAAACCGAGAAAAAGAAAAGATAAGGAAGTGAATACATCATACGATGAGCCAAAACGCCACATAGTTCTTTCAGGAAAAAGGGATATCCTGGGAGTGGAGGGAAGACAGACATGTCTGAAGATTATGAAAAGTTTCATGAAATTCCTCCCTTCAATGTCAAGGCTGACCCAAGCATCCTGATAAACGATGAAGATTATCCATGGTTACGGCGTAATAAGCAAATGACACAAGCGAAGAAAAAGTGAAGACTTTCTCCCGCAACTATTATGATGATACCATGCCAACTTTGTAACACACGAGTATGCTATGCCAACTTTTTCAGAGTTCATTTGAAAACTATGAATTTAGGTCGAATTTTTTCTATAGGTGCATCTATGTTCATTTTTTTAGTAAAGTTAATCACAAACTTGTGATTCACACAAATTTCAAAGAATTCAAATTTTAACTATTCAAATTTGAAAACTAATGGCACTAACAGAAAGTTTATATTTGTTCTAAAACTAATGGCACTAATAGAAAGTTTATAATTTTGCTGACCTAAAAGCAAAAAGAATTAAAAAATAAAGCAAAAAAAGAATATAAATAATACAGAAAACAAAACAAAAAAACTGGAAATAAAAATAAAAATAGCAACAATAAGTATTTCGTTGTAAGTAGAAACATAATACAATAAATAAAGCAACGGAGAAAACAAAAAAACAAAAAAACGTGTTTTCAAATTTGAAAACTAATGGCACTAACAGAAAGCTTATAATTTTTCTAAAACTAAAAGCAAAAAGAATTAAAAAATAAAGAAAAAACAAAAGAAAATAAATAATGCAGAAAACAAAACAAAAAAACCGGAAAAAATAGGCACTAAAAGCAAAAAAAATAAAAAAGTGTTTTCAAATTTGAAAACTAATGGCACTAAGAGAAAGTTTATAATTTTTATGACCTAAAAGAAAAAATAAATCACTAAAAACCTATAAGTATTTTGTTCTAAGTAGAAATGAAAAAATAAATAGCAAAAAAGAAAAAAAAATGCCTATAATATTTTTATGACTAAGTAAAATTACCAAATTGAGTATAATGATAAAACACAGTAATATTAAATAGCAGGAAAAAGAATGACTCAAAAATCAATTTTTATAGTAAAGTTATTCATAAACTAGTGATTCACACAAATTGTAAAAAATTCAAATTTAAACTATTCAAATTTTAAAACTAATGGCACTAACAGAAAGTTTATAATTTTTGTGACCTAAAAGAAAATAAATCACTAAAAAACTATAAGTATTTAGTTCTAAGTAGAAATGAAAAAATAAATAGTAAAAAAATGCCAGCTACTGGGCCACCACGGCCTGAATACGACTAGAAGCCCATCCATGGGCCAGGATTCAGCCCCGCAGAAGGCCCAGTAGGCCCACAGGCATAGCGGTGTGAGATTAGGCCCAGAGGCCTACAGTTCTAAGGAGTTCGATGGAGATGGCGGGGCATGACTTATAAACAGGTGCGGCCGCTCCTCAACTAGCGAGGTGGGACTAAACATCCCACCGCACCGCGGCTTTGGCAGGCGCAGGCCATTGGTCCCGGTTGGTGGCACCAACCGGGACTAAAGGGGGGCATTTGTCACGGTTCGTGGCTCAAACCGTGACCAATGCCCCCCTTTAGTCCCGGTTGGTGCCACCAACCGGGACCAAAGGCCGCCGCTTCCCGCCCTTTGTGCTGCTGAAAAAGGCCTTTGGTCCCGGTTGGTGCCACCAACCGGGACTAATGCCCACCTTTAGTCCCGGTTTGTGCCACGAACCGGTATTAAAGGCTTTGCTATATAAGTTCACACTTCGGAAATTTCACTCTCATCTCTCACAGTTGCCGCCCCGACGCCGACGCCGCCAGGCTGCCCCTCCGTCGCCGTCGCCTCGCCCGTGCCCGTCGTCGCCCGCGCCCTCGCTGTTGCCCGCACCCCTGACCGACGCCATCCTCGCCGCCTGCCCCACCTGCGCCTCAGCTTGGTCCGACCGCCGGCGCCTCCCTTTGCAATTTTTTTCATGTATATGCTTGTTTATATATATATATGCTTGTTTATATATATATATGCTTGTTTTTATATATATGTAATGATTTTTTATAGAATATGATGTTTTCTTCATAGATGTTCACATATATGATGTATGCACGAATGTGGATGAAATATGATGTTTTTTTGTTCATAGAACATGATGTTATTTTAATTCACAGATTTTTTTGTTCATGAGAGAGGCGGGGACGTTGAGGGATCATAGATGTATTTTTTCAGAATTTTCTATCGTGCATAGACGGATTTTAGACAACGGGAGCACCCCCTCCCTATCGTTGCAAAATTTGCTAAGTGATATTAAGAAGGAAGGAAAAGAAGGATAGGAAAGAAAGAAAATAAGAAGAGGAAAGAAAGAAGAAGAGGAGAGGAACAAGAGGAGAAATAAATAAGAAGAAAAAAGAAGAAAAAGAAGAGGAGAAGAAGAAAGGAATAGTGGAGAAGAAGAGAAAATAGAATATATTCTATTTTTTCTTCTTCTTCTCCTTTTCTTCTTCTTCTTTTCTTCGATCTTCTCCTCTAGCTATTCCTTTCTTCTTATCCTCTTTTTATTTTTGTTCGTTTTCTTATGTCTTATTGTGTATATTGCTTCTTTGTGTATATTATGTATATATGTCAGTATATATATTGTGTATATTGCTTCTTTTTAGATTTTTTTTTCATATATATGTTTGTATTTTGTATTTTATCGGGTCTGTCATCGTCGATATACCCCTCCCGATAACTTCAACACGAGGGGGGGGGTCGATATATATACCACCTCTTGATAACTTCAACACGAGGGGGGTCGATATACCCTAAATAGCAAGTATCGTCGATGTGAGATATATGTGGTTGTCGGTGTCAGACACTACATCCACGTCCCACAAGTGACGCGGGCTTCGACGCCCAGGAGAAGAAAGATTCTTTCTTCTCCTCTTTTGTTCTTCTTCTTCCTCTTTTTTTATCGGGAACGAGGGTCGTCGAGGGTCACCGAGCGGTAGAGGAAACCCTAAATAGCAAGTATCGTCGGTGTGAGATACATGTGGCCGTCGGTGTCGGACACTACATCCACGTCCCACAAGTGACGCGGGCTTCGACGCCCACGTCACTTGTGGGACGTCGATGTAGTGTCCGACACTGACGGCCACATGTATCTCACACCCACGATACTTGCTATTTAGGGTTTCCTCTACCGCTCGGCGACCCTCGACGACCCTCGTTCCCGATAAAAAAAGAGGAGAAGAAAGAATAGAGGAGTTCTTACTCCTCTATTCTTTCTTCTCCTCTTTTTTTCTTCTTCATCTTCTTTTTTTATCCTTGAAGCGTTGTCGAGGCCACCCCAAACCCTAGAGAAGTAGCGTCGAGGCCACCCCAAACCCTAGAGAAGCAGCGTCGAGGCCACTAATTAATATTAGTTCTATGTTTGCCACTAATATATCCATCTGTCATGTTGAATAATAATTGCCATGTTGTAAATATTTGTAGAAACTATGGACACCGCCCGAGACGAAGTACAAGAAGAGTTGTTGGGGGACATAATCGCACGAGGAAGTGATGCCGTATGCTCGTTGTTTCTCAACGACACCGATGGTCTGGAAGCAGCTGGCTATGATTATGATGGCTCCGGTGACCTAATGCCGGTGCAAGAAGGAGACCGTGAGGACGGCTCCGGTGACCCAATGCCGGTGCAAGAAGGAGACCGTGATGACGTCTCCGGTGACGGAACCGAGTCCGGCCAGGTATATATATTAGTTAAGCTTCTGCTGACTAGATAATTGATGCATTCATTGTTTTGGTATGTACACATATTAATAAAGTCTTTCTTCTTTTTTCTAGCCCTCCGGATCGAGCACAACTTCGGTAAAGAGACGAGGCCCGAAGAAAAAGTTGAGCTCGGATGAAAAGTTTGAGATCATAGCAATCACGCCCGACGGCCAACCGATTGAACCCCTCCGGACAAAGAGCGCATTTGTTGCTCAATGTGGGGTTTTGGTTAGGGACAAGATCCCGATCAGCATCCAGCAATGGTTAAAGCCGGCTACAGAAGACCCTGAGGTGTCTTATGTCAATGATATGCAGAAAAATGATATTTGGACTGAGCTGAAGTCAAATTTCACCCTACCGCCAGAGGATGATCCGGAGAAGCCAGTTAAAGAGCAATTAATCAAGTCTTTTGCTCTTAAGAGGATGGCAGAACTATTCAGGAGGTGGAAGAAAGAGCTGAATAAGTTTGTCGAAAATAAAGAGACACCAGAATTCAAGGGCAGATATGAGAAGATCAGAGATCACTAGCCCGCATTTGTGGCCCACAAGACATCGGAAAAGAGTAAGAAGATGTCGGCGACAAACAAGCAAAATGCTGCAAAGAAGAAGCATCACCATCGCACGGGGTCAAGTGGCTACCTCGTTGCCCGGCCTAAGTGGGCCAAGACAGAGAATGATCTAGTTTATAAAGGGATCGAACCAGAGACAATTAACTGGCCAGACCGTTGCCGGACTTGGTTCTTCGGGGCTGGCGGAACCTTGGACCCTGTATCAGGGAAGTGCATTTGGACGAACGATCAAATGGACATACTAGTCAAGAAGCTTCAGCAGTATATCGAAGCAGTGCAGCAAGGGACGTTCATTCCAGATAGAGAGAACGACGAGCTCACAATGGCCCTCGGGAATCCTGAGCACCCTGGACAGACACGAGGCACGCCAGGCTCCATTCCATGGAAGGTTGGGTTTCCGAATGCAGGTGGTTACAAATGCCACGAGAGAAGGAAGAAAGTGGAGCAAACCCGACTGCAGGCGCTGCACGCTAGGGTACAAGCGATAGAGGAACGAGAAGCAAATCGCAGCAAACAAACTGCCGAAGCTTCCCCCGAAGCTACCCCGCCATCTCAGTGGAGAAGCAGCGTGGCTTCCACCGAGCTGCTTCAGCCGGAGCATGTCTTGACGGCTCCTGCCAGCTATCCCGTGGATGCTATCACGGAGTCTCAAAATCGCCACCTTATGACGCAATGGATTAATATGAAGATCAAGGCGGCTTTTGGCTCTGTTTTTCCTACTAAACCCGGTGCCACTTTTCACTGCCGGCCGATTCCAGAAGGATATGCTAGGGTGATGGTGGATGAAATAACAGAGGGATTTGAGGACCTCCAGCTTGACCACCCTACCGGTGAAGGGGAGACTCGGCTGGGTTCTGCTCTGAAGACTCCATGCCTATGGCGGAAGGAGCTCATCAACCTTCCAAACTAGACGCCTCCGCCTCCTCCTCCTCCGGCGAGTCAGGGCACTTCGCCTCCTCCACCGCCTCCTCCTCCGGCGAGTGATGATCAGGGCACTCGGCCGGCTCCTTCTCCGGCACGTGGCGGCACTCCGCCTCCTTCCCTGCCTATGCCGGCGTGCCCGAGCAGTCAGCCTCCTCCTTATCCGCCTCGTCAGCAAGGGCGGAAGAGACTTGTCGCTGCTCCGGCTGCTCCGGCGCGTTGTAGTCCTTCTCCTCCGCCTTGTAAGAAAGTAAAGAAGATAACCGCTCCGTCTGCTCTGCCGGCGTCTAGCAGTACAGCCAGAGGCGAGAGGACATACAGATTCGGTGCTTCTCTGAAGACTCCAGAGAAGTTACCATACGAGAGGACCCCGGAGGAGAACACCGATATCGCGCGAGAAGAAGTGAGGAACTTCTTTGAAGGGGTGAAAGCAAAGAAACATCCACCTCCAGAGGAGAAGGTAGATCCGATGAAAGCGAAGTGCACTCTGGCTGCCCTGACAAAACCACCCAAGTCTCTGCCGAAAGGCAACTATGAGCGCACTATTGGAAAGGAATTCGTCGAAGCGGAGCAGTCGGGAAGTACTGTCAGTGATCAAAGGCTAAAAGAACAATGAGCTGGGAAACAAATTGCCCAGCTCGGCAAACAAGCAAAGCAATCGTGCTCCCCGCTCAAGGTGCCTAGCGACATCGACGCTAATGATCCGAGGATGGTGCCCAGTTATAGCAATCTTGGAGATTACCTGCCCGACGATGTACATTATGATTTCATGGAGGTGCAAATACAAAGATACGAGTACGGGAAGCCTCTCATCAAAGATGAAAGATCTCTATCAACGATGATGCGAAGATTGCATGATTGGTACATGAAAATCTGCAAAGAGTCTGAGGGGAGGAGTATTTGTATGTGAGAGTTAAAAAGGAGCATGACCTCGTTGGAATTGAACTGTTGGCTGTTCCATTTGAGGAGTTCTTTCAGTTTTTCAATCAATTGGCCCTCGATAAAGCAACGGTCACCTTCTACTGTCTGTAAGTAGTACTACTTCTGTCATAAAGTCTCTCTATATAGCTCAGCTCTTTCATTGCATGTATTTATAATTATCCTCACTATATTATGCAGATTGAAGATCGCCGAATTGAAGAAAAGACAAATCAGTGATATGGGGTTCATTAACACAAATCTCATAGATGCAACTCAGGTTAAATTTCATGCCGCAAATACCAAGGCCAACTTGCCACGATCGTTGGTAATAAATGAAAACAAAGATATAATACTCTTTCCTTACAACTTCAAGTGAGTGTTACTGTCTTGTGCATATTCGGTTTCCCTTATATATTAGTCAAGGTTATAATAATGTAATTGATGAGTTATGCATGCGTGTGCAGTTTCCACTATATTCTCCTAGAGATTAAGCTTGAGCAGGGACTAGTAACCGTCTTAGACTCAAGACGAAAAGATCCCCAGGACTATGCGAACATGACTCAAATGCTCGAGAAGTAAGTTAAATCGATCATTATCCACCATATCAGCAACTTTGTTCATTTCCTGATATATCAAGTAATTGTTTTCTTTGTCTGGCAGGGTTTGGAAAAAATTCACCAAAAAAGCTCCAGGACTCCCAAAGAAGCTGCAATTTAGACACCCGAAAGTAAGTACTATAGTAGCATGTTCCGCGCATCTCCTATTGATTCAAGCGCTAGTTTCATCAATACCATTTGGCATTCTTGCTTATCAGTTTGATTGACCTCTATTTCTTGTAAAGTGGTTGTGGTAGGAACAAGGGAATGATTTCTGTGGATACTACGTTTGCGAGTCCATCCGCCACACGACCTGTGAGCGGGGCTACTCTGACGAACAATATGAAGTGCGTAAATAACAACATTCACAATTTTATTTTATTACCATCATTTGTGTTGAGTTTCATTCATTCATATATATATGTATTGACCCCCTATTAGTGCCCCAGTTCCTTAGTCGTGCTCACTTTTCCCCACGCTCCAAACATTTGCTCACATTTCCCCTCTTCCTTAGCTGAAACTCTCACAAATTCTCATAGCGGGTGTTTGCCGTCTTGACCGTCCATTGACCGTTAATTGCTGACGAATGGGGCCGAGTCTTCATCTGACTGTTGCTTGCTACGGGTGGGACCGCAAGGAGACACGTATTGGGCAGCTTGTCTAAATCTGAAACAGATCTAGACAGGCCGCACTGCACAGCGCCGCCCCACCCCCTCCACCGGCGTCTTGCCGCATCCACCGCAGTTGTTTCCTCCACCCTATGCCCTCGTCCGTTCGTCGGCGACGCCGCGTCTCCGCCAGATATAGCCCACCCCCCCCATCTGGGATTACATAGCGATGTTGAGTGAGGACGCCCGGAATGCAGTCGATCATGGAGAGGATTGGGTCGAATCCGCGGGAGATAATTCATGGATTAAACCTGGGCAAGCATTGTTTCCTCTCAAATTGACGTTCTAAGTCGTATTGTAGGCCGAATTTGACTTCTGTTTGCTTGAATCGGTCGAATTTGTGCTCGATTTTACCCAGCTAACTGAAGCCTTTGTTTCCTTCCCCAACAAAATAGGATTGATCCCGCACTGGCTTTCCGGCTGGCGATTAGAATGGAAACTAGTGTGCTGCGTGGTACTAAATCGCATTTGATTTCATCATTTTTCTATCCCAAAGTGGTAGAAACCAGCATGTCTTTCAAAGATTTGCGAGCTGAGCTCCGAAACACCTATCCCTGGAGTGATGCCGATGCTGTTGAACTGAATTACTTCAGCAGTGACGAGCAAAGGTTTCTCCCACTAACTTGCGACGATCATATGCCGTTGCTTTTTGCTGGGATTGCTGGCTGCCGATTCGGTAAACTCCAAATCGATGTGCTTCAGCCACGCGCAGAACGGGCGAAGGGGAAGGGAGTTCAGACATCATCTGTCTGTGCTAATAGCCAGCACCCCGGCACTCCTTGTAGGTCGACACCAAGTAAAGCAAGTGGTTCATGGAGCCACAACATGCTTGCTGCCAATTCTAGTTCCGATTCAGCTGTTGCTTCTCGTGTACCTTCTGCACTTGGTGTAGAAGAAGATGCAGAACCTGACGAGGCAGTGCCTACAAATGCTGATGAAGACGAGATGATGTTTCCTGAACTGGTCGATGTAGCCAGTCAGCAAGCAGTGGATGACGAATATATGGAGGAGCCCATCAGCCAAGCTAGGTTTGATGACACTGACGACGAAGAGAAGGTGGAGAACATGGACAGCTTAATCGAGGATGAATACGATGGTGATGACATGCCAACAATTGAGTGGAACAGGGAAAAACCTGAGCTTAGTGTAGGTACCATTTTCCAATCAATGGTGGACTGTCGGAATGCAGTGACAACATGGTGCATTATATCTGAAAACACCTATAAGATTAAAAGGAGTGAGCCAGCAAGGTTCACAGTTTTTTGTCCATATCCTAGGTGTAGGTGGAAGTTGCATGCATCTCGTATGAGAAAGAGCAAATATATTCAGGTAATCCAAGTTCAGTTAGTAATTTAGTTTCAGATTGTTGATTAAGGTTTCTTAACTGTTCTTTACCCTTTTATTTTGTTTCGGATAAAGAAAAACCCACACAAGCACAACTGTCCACCTGGAGGGGGAGGGGGGAAGGCCAAAACCAAGCTAGCAAAAACTAGGTGGGTGGCAGATGCTATATTGGATTGGCTGAGAGAAGAACCTGGACTTGGTCCAACAGCACTCCATGGGAAGATTTTTGAGAAGTACAAGATAGAAATTCCTTACATGAGAATTTTCAATGCTAGGGAAAAGGCTCTTGACAGAATTAATGGTCAATGGAATGACAGTTTTCAGCTGCTTTACACTTTCAAAGTTGAAGTGGAGATGGCAAGTCCAGGGAGGGTTGTAGAGATTGACAAGCATACAGTTCCATTCAAAATAAAAGGAAAGTCATTTCAGGAGGAGTGCTTCAGAAGGGCTTTTGTTTGTTTCAAGGCTTGCTGGCAGTGGTTTCTAGATGGTTGCATGCCCTATTTGGCTGTAGATGCTACACATTTGACTGGAAGATGGAGAGGACAGCTAGTAGCAGCTTCTGCAGTTGATGGACACAACTGGCTATTCCCAGTTGCATTTGGTGCGGTGGAGGCAGAGTCTGCGGAAAGTTGGGTCTGGTTTCTGCAGCAGTTGCGCAACATTATAGGCACACCCCCAGGTTTAGCTATACACACAGATGCTTGCAAGGGTTTAGAGAGTGTAGTGGAAATTGTATTCCCTGGAGTGGAGCATAGGGAATGTATGCGACACCTAGCGCATAATTTCAAAAAGAAGTTCAAAGGTAAAGTTTATGATGAGAACTTATGGCCGGCATCATACACATGCAGCAAAAGGAAGCATGAACACCATTTGAGAGTGTTGTATGCTCAAAATCCTCTTGTGAAGGAGTACATTGATGCACATCATGGCAAGGTGTGGTCAAGAAGCAAATTCAACAAAATCTGCAAAGTAGATTATGTGACCAGTAACCTTGCAGAATGCTTCAATTCAAAGTTCAAGTCAGTGAAAGGGCTCTTGTTGTGGCAAGCATTTGACAAGATGAGGCAAATGATCATGATAAAGATGGCTCTTCGCAAAAGAATTGCAGAAACACAATATGTTGGTCATCAAATGCTCCCATCACTGATTAAGGCATTGCACTTGAAGGCAAGAGGACAGAAGATGAAATGTATTCGATCTGGTACATATGAGGGAGAGGTTACCTATACTGACACTAAAAATAGGGTCTGGAGGTATCCTGTGAACCTAAGTACTAGATGTAACATCCCAAATTTTCAATTTGGAATGTTATACATTAGATCATCATGCATACCATATTTTATCTTTGCATTTTGGTTGATCCTAGAAATTCTACGCAACTCAATGACCCACGGAGAGGGTTGGGGATTTCGTTATTTTCATATTTGAGTTCTCTCAAATTTTGAGAATAAGATCATTTGATTTTATTTATTTTATGATCAATTATTTCTATTACAAAAATATGAGAGAGGGAATAAAATGACTTTCCCAAAATAAGGAAATATTGAAGATTTAATAAAAAATCAAATAAGATTTTATTTCGGAGTTTTTCGGTGTTTTATTTGAATTTAGGAAAATGTGCGTTTTTCAAAATTGCATTTAGGGCCCAAATAAATGTTCACCATGTGCGGCTTGATTTTAGAAGCCCGTGAAAATTTATTTCATAATTTTTGGAGTCCGTTTAGTATTTCTTTTTATTTTTCTTCCAAGCGGAATAATTAAAAAAACCCGACTTCGGGCCGTACCCGAGCGGGACACCGCCCGGGGGCAGCCTTTAAATAGCGCCGCCTGAGCCGCCCTAGCCCATCAGCCCCGCCTTGATCCGCGCGCGCGACCGGAGCCGCCGCCGCCGACAATCCTACCGCCCGAGGTTCGTCGCGCCTCGTTTTTCGTGCCGAAAAAAGAGAAAAAAAATTCGGCGTTCATCGTTTTTCTTTTTCTCGGATTAAATCCACGATTTTTGTGATCACGATTCCTGATCCGATTTTTGTTTTAGTTTAACTTTTCGCTCGTTTATCGGAATCAGGCGATTCAAGTGCCTAAAGTTTCGTCTCGAAACCCTCTATCCGTTTAACCAACTTAAACAAGATTTTGCTACTGTAAAATTTACCCTAGATCCAGATTACTAGAACGAGGTTGTTTTCTTTCGCAGTTTGATTTTCGTTGCTTCGTTCGATTTGATTCTTTTTGCCAACCGGAGTTCTTAAGTTGAACCTTCTGGTTAGATCTCTTATTTGAGTTTTACCTGTGCATTAGATGAGTACTTATTGTATGCTTGTTTGTTTGTCTGCGATAGAATACCCGGAGTGCACCACCTGTTACTTCGAATCGTTAGGTTTCGCGGATCATCAGCAAGGCAAGTAACACTTTGATCATACTTTTCTACTACCCAGTTCTATTGCATTAGATCAATCCTCACACATTGCATGATTAGGATCTAATTAAATTGTGGGATGGGAAGTAGATGAGGTAGTACGTATTACCTGTTTATTTTCAAACCTTTGGGAGTTACTTCTACGTTTGCTTATTGTGCCATGCTATGCTAGTAGACGTGGATTGGGTGAGTGAAATCCATGACAGATGTGAGCTTGTTAATTAATGGTTTATCTAAGGTGGCAACTTAAACACACATCTGGGTGGATTGAGGCACCTGGGTATTCCCGGACTTGCCTGTTTTCTTTTGGACCGCCACCCAGGCTCAAAGGGATCATGAGACTATTCATACTAGAAACTTCTGTGTGCAGCCACAAGCTATTATGGGCTCTAGCATAGTTGACTAAGTCGTGCAAACTCTTACAGTGGTAGACTAGCAGATGTAGGGGATGTAGGTGGTACGGTCTACCCATCGTAAGGTGCTAGCGCTTCTGAAAGACTATGTCTCGGTCATCCGTCTTCTCAAACACCATGTAGTGCGAGAAACCAAACGGAGGCGATCGAGTCTTGTGGGGAAAAGTGCGCAAACCTCTGCAGAGTGTATAAACTAATCATGGTTAGCCGTGTCCCCGGTTATGGACATCTTGAGTATCTAGTACTTGGATTTTCATGTGAATCTCAACATGTTACTCTAAATTAATTTTGTTGGGTTTCTTTTAATGATGATGCTTAATTGGGATTGAGGATGCTGTCAACCATTCTCAATGTTTAACAACCACCATGATAGTAATTAAATTTTATTCCTTTGAAGTAGGGAAATATTGGCTTTACGCAAAACTGTAACCATAGAGCTTTCCACCAGCCAAATATGCATGTAGTATAGCTGTTTCATTCCATTACTCTCTATGTGTTACATTGCCAGCATATTCCATGTCCTGGCCCGTTTTCGGGCTGCAACGTTAATGTTGCAGACTTTTCAGACGACGATTAAGGAGTTTTTAGGTCATGGTCCTATACTCAGTGATGTCGTTGGAGTTGATGGACTCACTTATCGTCCAAGCCTTCCGCTGTTATCGTTATTAGATGGCCTTAAGCCATATTTATTGTAATAAGTTCTCTTTTGAGACACTCGATGTAATAAGTGTGTGATTACTACTCTGTTATAAATCCTTTGAGTACTGTGTGGTGTCAGCATTACTGATCCAGGGATGACACCGGAGCACAGAGATCAGACTGTTTGAGGTCTGGTCGCTACAGAGATGGTATCAGAGCACACGCTGACTGTAGGACACAACCACTAAGCTAGAGACCTAGATCACTATTCACTCTCTTCTCTTCTGACCTCTCATCTTTTCTACTCCTTAGGATGGCGGATGCAAGGAACAACTTCACACAACCGGATGAAGATACACCCTTTGGACGTCACTTGAAGGAAGTCACTAGATACCTGAACATAGGAGTACCAAGCTTCATAGGAACCTACAACGCCACTTTACCTGAAGAAGAGCGCTGGATGATTCAAGTTCAAGTTCCAGGAAGGACGTTCATGCCAGTCACTGAGCTCATAGAATTTTCTTTTGATGCACCAACTTGGAATCTAGGAAAGAGCATGGCAGCTCACATCGCCATGGGACGCATTGGAGAAGTCTACCGCAAGGATCTCAAGGATACTATCTACCAGATTTGTGGGCGCCGAGATGAACACTGGGAGATGATCAGCACCAGTAAGGATAGATCAATCGCAGCTTTTCTCCAGGAGTTAAACCAGCACATTCGACGACACAAGAACCAGATGTGCACTGACATGATAGATCTGAAGAAGGCTAAGACAAGAATCAAGGAACTGGAGGAAGAACTCAAGGCTACACGTGAAGATTATGAAGAGGAAATTGAAGTATTGGTGGAGAAGAATGACGACCTAATCAAGAAGATTGGAATATTTATGGGAGGCCCTATGCCAGTAGATGAAGACGAAGAACCCTAGGAGATTAGCCCGGAAGACTACATCATCATCGACGACACCGATTCGGAACGAGATAGTAGCGATGATGACTATGTTGATGAAGCCGGAGCAGATATCATGGAGTCAAGGACCGTAGAATATTTCTAGTAGACCACCTCATTAGTAGTAGTAGTCCACCATGTAAATATAGTAGTCCGAGCACTTTTGTGATAGTTAGATCGATTGTATGCCCTTGTTTGATTGATTGAAGTGAATTGTTTGTTTTGCCTCATGTGCATATGGGTAGTGTTTTCTCTTTAGACCCCCTCTATTCTTATATCTCATCTTTTCTAAACCCTCAGATGCCTCCGAGACGTGACCCCGGATTTACCTTTCCATCGGAGCTCACCCAGTTGATCCAGCAGCAGAACACATTGATGCAGTTGCTAGTCCAGAATCAGAATCAGGGAAATAACAACAACAACCCACCACCACCACCGCCACCTGTTGACCACTTAGCCTGTTTTCTTAGGCTGAATCCGTCGGTGCTTTCCAATAGCACCGAGCCGATAGTAGCAGATGATTGGCTCCGCAAGACAGCTAGGGAGTTGACCACAGCAGGATGCACAGATGCGGAGAAGGTGAAGTTTGCCGCACATCAGTTAGAAGGACCCGCGGCATCATGGTGGGAGAATTTCACAGCCTCTTTCCCTGTAGACACTGTCACATGGGACCATTTTCAGCAGGTTTTCGTACTGCACACGTTTCAGTAGGAGCTATGGCCATGAAGAAGCGTGAGTTTCGCAACTTGCGCCAAGGAGGACGGACAGTTGGCCAATATGTGGAGGAATTTAGTAAGTTAGCACGTTATGCACCAAATGACGTCGCTACGGATGCTGCGAAGCAGGAGAAGTTTTTAGAAGGACTGAATGATGAGTTGAGCATGCAGTTGATGGTAGCAACCTTCAACAACTACCAGGAGTTGGTAGATCGTGCTCTTATGATTGAAGGGAAGCAGCAGCAAATTGAGAATCACAAGAGGAAGTATTGACAAGGAAAGTATAATTCAGGAGCTCAGCAGAAGCCACGTTTTACCCCTAGACCAGGAGGACATTTTCAGCATACCCATGGAGGAGGTAGCTCGCACAATCACAATGGCACCAAGAATGGTAATGGCAATGAAGGAAGCAACGGCCAGAACCGCACCAACCCCTCAACCCCAGCCAAGAAGGACTTGAGCCAAGTCACTTGCTTTAAGTGTTCGAAGACAGGACATTATGCCAATGAATGTCCTGAATTACAAAATGGAAATAGCAATAGAAGTTCAGGGAAGAAGCTAAACCCTTTTAACAGGGGACAGGTGAACCACGTTAGCATGGAGGAGGTTGAAGCTCAGCCCGATGCAGTAATAGGCAAGTTTTGGTTAAGTCATTTACTGCACTCGTTCTTTTTGATACTGGTGCATCGCATTCATACATCTCAAGGGGATTTGTGGATAAGTATAACCTACCAACCCAAGCCCTTAGGCACCCATGTTAGTAACCTCGCCGGGAGCAGAGTATGTGGCTAGTCTATGGTGTGATCGGTTACCATTAAGGATTGGTAACTATGTTTTTCCCTCAGACCTAATAGTATTGGAATCTCAAGGATTGGATGTGATATTAGGCATGGATTGGTTATCAAAGTATGAAGGGAATATAGAATGTGTTAGCAAGACAATTTTGCGTACCACCCAGAAGGGAGAAGGATCAAGTATGTATCCCGGCATGTGCCAAAGAGGACTCAAGTAAATTGCCTAACAGGAGTTGTGTAGGAGCTAAGGTATTTTCCAAGATCGATCTGCGATCAGGATACCACCAGTCGAAGATTCGAGAACAGGATATTCCGAAGACAGCTTTTACCACCAGATATGGGCTGTACGAGTATACCGTTATGTCATTTGGTCTGACTAACGCACCTGCCTATTTTATGAACATGATGAACAAAGTGTTTATGGAGTTCTTGGATAAGTTCGTCGTAGTGTTCATTGATGATATCCTGGTTTATTCGAAGAATGAAGAGGAGCATAAGGAGCATTTGCGTTTGGTACTTGGAAAGCTTAGAGAACATCAATTATATGCCAAGTTCATCAAGTGTGAGTTTTGGTTGAAGGAAGTAGGATTCCTCGGACATGTTATATCTAGAGAAGGTATAGCAGTAGATCCCGCTAAAGTTGAAACTGTGACCAAGTGGGAAGCCCCGACAACAGTTGGAGAGATCCAGAGTTTTCTAGGACTCGCAGGATACTACCGGAGATTTATTGAGAATTTCTCAAAGATTGAGAAGCCTATGACGGAGTTTCTAAAGAAAGATACTAAGTTCATATGGGCGGAGGAATGTAAGGCTAGTTTCCAGGAGTTGAAGAAACGTTTGGTTACCTCACCAGTGTTGATTTTGCCAAACCAGACCAAAGATTATGAGGTGTATTGTGACGCTTCACGTCGAGGACTTGGAGCAGTGCTTATGCAGGAAGGGAGAGTTGTTTCATATGCCTCAAGACAACTGAAGCCTCATGAGTTGAATTATGCTACGCATGATTTGGAGTTAGCAGCCGTAGTGCATGCATTGAAGACATGGAGACATTTCCTCATTGGAAATCATTGTGAGGTGTACACGGATCATAAGAGTTTGAAATACATTTTCACACAGAAGGACTTAAACCTCAGACAAAGGAGATGGTTGGAGCTCATCAAGGATTATGATATGAAATTGCATTATCACCCCGGAAAGGCTAATGTAGTAGCTGACGCATTAAGCCGTAAGAGCCATGTCAATACGTTAATGACGGGAGAAATACCCAAGGGAGTTAGCCGAAAATCTTTGTGAACTATGTTTAGAAATAGTTCCGAGAGGCTATGTAGCAGCATTGGAGATTCAGTCAACCTTGATGGATAAAAGTAGGGAAGCTCAGAAAGCTGACAAAGAGATTGCCGCTATAAAGGAGAAACTGAGCAAAGGAAAAGCTAAAGGATTTCTTGAGGATGAGCACGACACCCTATGGTTTGAAGACCGCGTTTATGTGCCCAATGACCCGGAGATTAGGAAGTTGATTTTGCAAGAGGCACACGACTCACCGTATTCAATTCACCCAGGAAATACCAAGATGTATTTGGATTTGAAGGATATTTTCTGGTGGACCGGAATGAAGAAGGATATTGCGGAGTATGTAGCAGTTTGTGATGTATGTCAGAGAGTAAAGGCAGAGCATCAGAAGCCAGCAGGATTGTTACAACCCTTGCCGATACCCGAATGGAAGTGGTATAAGCTAGGCATGGATTTTATCACGGGATTGCCCAGGACTCGTTCAGGGTATGACTCGATTTGGGTTGTAGTTGATCGATTGACGAAAGTAGCTCATTTCATCCCAGTAAAGACCACTTACACCAGTGCTAAGTTGGCAAAGATATACATGACCAGGATTGTATGTTTGCATGGAGTTCCAAGGAGTATCGTATCAGATAGAGGAACCCAGTTTACCTCAAAGTTCTGGAAGTAGTTGCATGAAACTTTGGGAACTAGGCTAGAATTCAATACAGCTTTTCATCCACAGACAGATGGACAGACCGAGAGAGTCAATCAGATTTTGGAGGATATGCTGAGAGCTTGTGCGCTAGATTACGGATCTAGTTGGGACGATAATTTGCCATATGCAAAGTTCTCTTACAACAACAGTTACCAAACCAGTTTAAATATGTCCCCTTTCGAAGCTTTGTACGGAAGGAGGTGCAGGACACCGTTGTCATGGGACGAAGTTGGAATCCGCCAGTTGTTTGGTCCTGACTTGATTAAAGAGTCTGAACAAAAGGTGAAGCTGATTCGCGATAGGCTCAGGATAGCCCGGTCCAGATAGAAGAGTTATGCAGATTCTAAACGCAAGGAGAAAGTTTACGAAGTCGGAGATAGAGCTTATCTTCGAGTATCTCCACTTCGGGGAACAAAGCGTTTTGGAGTTAAAGGGAAGTTAGCGCCACGATTTGTAGGACCATACCGAGTTTTGGAGCGTATGCGAGAAGTAGCCTACAAGTTGGAATTGCGCGAAGGATTGTCAGGAGTACATGATGTGTTCCACGTTTCTCAGTTAAAGAAATGTCACGCGGAGATGGCTGATATACCGTTGAGAGATATAATGCATTTGGAAACTATTCAGTTGGATAACGATTTGACCTACAAGGAGAAACCAGTCAAGATTCTCGAGTTTGCCAGCCGAGTTACTCGCAGCAAGGTTATGAAGTTTTGCAAGGTTCAGTGAAGCCACCACACGGAGGATGAAGCCACCTGGGAACAAGAGGAAGATTTCCCAAAGACCACTCTCACCTATTTTCTAGCCAACCCGAATCTCTAGGGCGAGATTCATCTTAAGGGGGGTAGGTTTGTAACATCCCAAATTTTCAATTTGGAATGTTATACATTAGATCATCATGCATACCCTATTTTATCTTTGCATTTTGGTTGATCCTAGAAATTCTGTTTGATCGATTGCAAGGAGCTAAGGTATTTTCCAAGATCGATCTGCGATCAGGATACCACCGGTCGAAGATTCGAGAACAGGATATTCCGAAGAAATCTTTTACCACCACATATGGGCTGTACGAGTATACCGTTATGTCATTTGGTCTGACTAACGCACCTGCCTATTTTATGAACATGATGAACAAAGTGTTTATGGAGTTCTTGGATAAGTTCGTCGTAGTGTTCATTGATGATATCCTGGTTTATTCGAAGAATGAAGAGGAGCATAAGGAGCATTTGCGTTTGGTACTTGGAAAGCTTAGAGAACATCAATTATATGCCAAGTTCATTAAATGTGAGTTTTGGTTGAAGGAAGTAGGATTCCTCGGACATGTTATATCTGGAGAAGGTATAGCAGTAGATCCCGCTAAAGTTGAAACTATGACCAAGTGGGAAGCCCTGACAACAGTTGGAGAGATCCGGAGTTTTCTAGGACTCGCAGGATACTACCAGAGATTTATTGAGAATTTCTCAAAGATTGCGAAGCCTATGACGGAGTTGCTAAAGAAAGATACTAAGTTCATATGGGCGGAGGAATGTAAGGCTAGTTTCCAGGAGTTGAAGAAAAGTTTGGTTACCTCACCAGTGTTGATTTTGCCAGACCAGACCAAAGATTATGAGGTGTATTGTGATGCTTCACGTCGAGGACTTGGAGCAGTGCTTATGCAGGAAGGGAGAGTTGTTTCATATGCCTCAAGACAACTGAAGCCTCATGGGTTGAATTATGCTACGCATGATTTGGAGTTAGCAGCCGTAGTGCATGCATTGAAGACATGGAGACATTTCCTCATTGGAAATCATTGTGAGGTGTACACGGATAATAAGAGTTTGAAATACATTTTCACACAGAAGGAGTTAAACCTCAGACAAAGGAGATGGTTGGAGATCATCAAGGATTATGATATGAAATTGCATTATCACCCCGGAAAGTCTAATGTAGTAGCTGACGCATTAAGCCGTAAGAGCCATGTCAATACGTTAATGATGGGAGAAATACCCAAGGGAGTTAGCCGAAAATCTTTGTGAACTATGTTTAGAAATAGTTCCGAGAGGCTATGTAGCAGCATTGGAGATTCAGTTAACCTTGATGGATAAAAGCAGGGAAGCTCAGAAAGCTGACAAAGAGATTGCCGCTATAAAGGAGAAACTGAGCAAAGGAAAAGCTAAAGGATTTCGTGAGGATGAGCACGACACCCTATAGTTTGAAGACTGCGTTTATGTGCCCAATGACCCGGAGATCAGGAAGTTGATTTTGCAAGAGGCACACGACTCACCATATTCAATTCACCCAGGAAATACCAAGACGTATTTGGATTTGAAGGATATTTTCTGGTGGACCGGAATGAAGAAGGATATTGCGGAGTATGTAGCAGTTTGTGATGTATGTCAGAGAGTAAAGGCAGAGCATCAGAAGCCAGCAGGATTGTTACAACCCTTGCCAATACCCGAATGGAAGTGGGATAAGCTAGGCATGGATTTTATCACGGGATTGCCCAGGACTCGTTCAGGCTATGACTCGATTTGGGTTGTAGTTGATCGATTGCCGAAAGTAGCTCATTTCATCCCAGTAAAGACCACTTACACCAGTGCTAAGTTGGCAAAGATATACATGACCAGGATTGTATGTTTGCATGGAGTTCCAAGGAGTATCGTATCAGATAGAGGAACTCAGTTTACCTCAAAGTTCTGGAAGTAGTTGCATGAAACTTTGGGAACCATGCTAGAATTCAGTACAGCTTTTCATCCACAGACCGATGGACAGACCGAGAGAGTCAATCAGATTTTGGAGGATATGCTGAGAGCTTGTGCGCTAGATTACAGATCTAGTTTGGACGATAATTTGCCATATGCAAAGTTCTCTTACAACAACAGTTACCAAACCAGTTTAAATATGGCCCCTTTCGAAGCTTTGTACGGAAGGAGGTGCAGGACACTGTTGTCATGGGATGAAGTTGGAGACCGCCAGTTGTTTGGTCCTGACTTGATTAAAGAGTCTGAACAAAAGGTGAAGCTGATTCGCGATAGGCTCAGGATAGCCCAGTCCAGATAGAAGAGTTATGCAGATTCTAAACGCAAGGAGACAGTTTATGAAGTCGGAGATAGAGCTTATCTTCGAGTATCTCCACTTCGGGGAACAAAGCGTTTTGGAGTTAAATGGAAGTTAGCGCCACGATTTGTAGGACCATACCGAGTTTTGGAGCGTATGCGAGAAGTAGCCTACAAGTTGGAATTGCCCGAAGGATTGTCAGGAGTACATGATGTGTTCCACGTCTCAGTTAAAGAAATGTCACGCGGAGATGGCTGATATACCGTTGAGAGATATAATGCCTTTGGAAACTATTCAGTTGGATAACGATTTGACCTACAAGGAGAAACCAGTCAAGATTCTCGAGTTTGCCAGCCGAGTTACTCGCATCAAGCTTATCAAGTTTTGCAAGGTTCAGTGGAGCCACCACACAGAGGATGAAGCCACCTGGGAACAAGAGGAAGATTTGCCCAAAGACCACCCTCACCTATTTTCTAGCCAACCCAAATCTCGAGGGCGAGATTCATCTTAAGGGGGGTAGGTTTGTAACATCCCAAATTTTCAATTTGGAATGTTATACATTAGATCATCATGCATACCATTTTTTATCTTTGCATTTTGGTTGATCCTAGAAATTCTACGCAACTCAATGACCCACGGAGAGAGTTGGGGATTTCGTTATTTTCATATTTGAGTTCTCTCAAATTTTGAGAATAGGATCATTTGATTTTATTTATTTTATCATTAATTATTTCTATTACAAAAATATGAGAGAGGGAACAAAATGACTTTCCCAAAATAAAGAAATATTGAGGATTTAATAAAAAATCAAATAAGATTTTATTTCGGAGTTTTTCGGTGTTTTATTTGAATTTAGGAAAAATGTGCGTTTTTCAAAATTCCATTTAGGTCCCAAATAAATGTTCACCTTGTGCGGCTTGATTTTAGAAGCCCGTGAAAATTTATTTCGGAATTTTTAGAGTCCGTTTAGTATTTCTTTTTATTTTTCTTCCGAGCGGAATAATTAAAAAAACGAACCGACTTCGGGCCGTACCCGAGCGGGACACCGCCCGGGGGAAGCCTTTAAATAGCGCCGCCCCCAGCCGCCCCAGCCCATCAGCCCCGCCTCGATCTGTGCGCACCGCCGGAGCCGCCGCCGCCGACGATCCCGCCGCCCGAGGTTCGTCGCACCTTGTTTTCCGTGCCGAACAAAAAGAGAAAAAAAAATCTCGTCGTCCGTCGTTTTTCTTTTTCTCGGATTAAATCCGTGATTTTTCTGATCGCGATTCCTGATCCGATTTTCGTTTTAGTTTAACTTTTCGCTCGTTTATCGGAATCAGGCGATTCAAGCGCCTAGAGTTTCGTCTCGAAACCCTCTATCCATTTAACCAACTTAAACAAGATTTTGCTACTGTAAAATTTGCCCTAGATCCATATTACTAGAACAAGGTTGTTTTCTTTCGCAGTTTGATATTCGTTGCTTCGTTCGATTTGATTCTTTTTGCCAACCGGAGTTCTTAAGTTGATCCTTCTGGTTAGATCTCTTATTTGAGTTTTACCTGTGCATTAGATGAGTACTTATTGTATGCTTGTTTGTTTGTCTGTGATAGAATACTCGGAGTGCGCCACCTGTTACTTCGAATCGTTAGGTTTCGCGGATCATCAGCAAGGCAAGTAACACTTTGATCATACTTTTCTACTACCCAGATTTATTGCATTAGATCAATCCTCACACATTGCATGATTAGGATCTAATTAAATTGTGGGATGGGAAGTAGATGAGGTAGTACCTATTACCTGTTTATTTTCAAACCTTTGGGAGTTACTTCTACGTTTGCTTATTGTGCCATGCTATGCTAGTAGACGTGGATTGGGTGAGTGAAATCCATGACAGATGTGAGCTTGTTAATTAATGGTTTATCTAAGGTGGCAACTTAAACACACATCTGGGTGGATTGAGGCACCCGGGTATTCCAGGACTTGCCTGTTTTCTTTTGGACCGCCACCCAGGCTCAAAGGGATCATGAGACTATTCATACTAGAAACTTCCGTGTGCAGCCACAAGCTATTATGGGCTCTAGCATAGTTGACTAAGTCGTGCGAACTCTTACAGTAGTAGACTAGAAGATGTAGGGGATGTAGGTGGTACGGTCTACCCATCGTAAGGTGCTAGCGCTTCTGAAAGACTATGTATCAGTCATCCGTCTTCTCAAACACCATGTAGTGCGAGAAACCAAACGGAGGCGATCGAGTCTTGTGGGAAAAGTGCGCAAACCTCTGCAGAGTGTATAAACTAATCATGGTTAGCCGTGTCCCCGATTATGGACATCTTGAGTATCTAGTACTTGGATTTTCATGTGAATCTCAACATGTTACTCTAAATTAATTTTGTTGGGTTTTGTTTAATGATGATGCTTAATTGGGATTGAGGATGCTGTCAATCATTCTCAATGTTCAACAACCACCATGATAGTAATTAAATTTTATTCCTTTAAAGTAGGGAAAAAATGGCTTTACGCAAAACTGTAACCATAGAGCTTTCCACCAGCCAAATATGCATGTAGTATAGCTGTTTCATTCCATTACTCTCTATGTGTTACCTTGCTAGCATATTCCATGTGTTGACCCGTTTTCAGGCTGCAACGTTAATGTTGCAGAGTTTTCAGACGACGATTAAGGAGTTTTTAGGTCGTGGTCCTATACTCAGTAATGCCGTTGGAGTTGATGGACTCACTTATCATCCAAGCCTTCCGCTGTTATCGTTATTAGATGGCCTTAAGCCATATTTATTGTAATAAGTTCTCTTTTGAGACACTCGATGTAATAAGTGTGTGATTGCTACTCTGTTATAAATCCTCCGAGTACTGTGTGGTGTCAGCATTACTGATCCAGGGATGACACCGGAGCACAGAGATCAGACTGTTTGAGGTCTGGTCGCTACACTAGAGAATGTACTTGTAGGCAATGGAAGATCCGTGGGAAGCCATGCATACATGCCCTACATCTGATGACCGTTAGGGGGGGTGCAGATGGTGAAGTTGATCAATATTGCTCTGAGTATTTCTCTATTGCCAAATTTATGGCTGCTTATGCTGACAATGTGCCTGCACTATTGGTGAAAGATCAATGGAACATAGTAGATCCGGGGTTCAAACTCCATGCTCCTGTCATTACTAGACCACCAGGAAGACCAAGGAACCAGAGGATTAGAGCAGGTGAGGAGGGTCGTCTACCAAAGAAGCTTGCTTGCAAAAAATGTGGAGTTCTGGTGCATATTGCTAGGCTTTGTACCAATGCAGTGGATGCATCATTTGGAGAGGAGGAAAGATGGACATCAGCCAATGCTGAGGAGAATGCAGCAGCAATGGAGACTGAAGATGCAGTGGAGAATGCAGCAGCAAATGAAGCAGTGGAGAATGCAGCAGAAAATGAAGCATCTTGGTATGTGTTTGCACCTTTTGTAGAATGCAACTACCCTTTTGTTTGCATTTGTTCTCTTTATTGCCTATGGCTTATAATTTTATTTACCAGGTCTAGGGAGAAAAGGCCAAGAGATGAAGAAGCAGAAGATTTTGAAACCATGGCCTTTGATGGTTTTGAATCTATAAGAGAGGAAGAGGAGGGCGTAATTTTTCCAATTGTGCCTTTAAAGATTACTGAACCCATAGATGATCATCAAATGGTCGTCAAGTGCTCGGCGAGTGCAACCACTAGTAGACAAAGGGTCAAACGTGAAGCACATTAGTGCCGGTTTGAATTTGAGCCGGCACTAATGGTACCATTAGTGCCTGTTCGAACGACTATGCATTAATGCCGGTTCGTGTTGAACCTTTAGTACCAGTTCGTGGCAAGAACCGGTACTAAAGGGGTGATGGCAGGCTGGCGTCAGGCTGGGGCCCCACGATCACCTTTAGTACCGGTTCGTGGCACGAACCGGTACTAAAGGGCTAACCTTTAGTACCGGTTAAAATCCTTCGAGAGGTAGTTATATTACTACATCTGCTAGTTAGGAAAATTTGAAAACTTAAATTTGGACATGTTTTGCAAAAAGTGTAGGGAAAATGTAAAACGGCTATAACTTTTGCATACGATGTCGGAAAAAAATGTATAATATATCAAAAAATTCAGCACGAAAATCCTCATCCGACGGAGACTACGTACGGCCTGTTTGCAATTTTTTAGAATCCTCAAATTCCAAAAGGAAAAAAAGATATGGTCAAATTTAAGTTTATTTTTAAATTTTTTTGTTAAATCTGGTCAAACTACTTATTCAAGAAGTATTAACGTTACTACATAATTATTCAAGAATATTAGTGTTACTAAATAATTTTTTCAATTTTTTGAATTTTGGTCAAATCTGGTCAAACATTGGTCAAACTATGCTCAAACTGTGGTCAAACTATGGTCAAACTTATTCAAGAAATATTAGTGTTACTAAATAATTACTGTTTTTTAGAATAATAGTTTCAAACTCAAAGAGTGAAATGTGTGACTTCATGCTCAAGCTAAACTCCTGAGGGTTAATAGGATTGGCATCTTACTATTGTCAGGAAAACAACAAGTGAGACTTGGAAACGAAGGAGAATAGAACCCGAAAGTTAAGCGTGCTCGGGCTGGAGTAGTGAGAGGGATGGGTGACTGGTCGGGAAGTTAGATGATTCGGAATGAGTGATCCACACTTGAGCAGTTAAGAGAGGTGATTAGAGACTAAATCACCAAATAATTCAGAAAAATTAAAAATAAAAAAAAAATCAATTTTTTCCCCAAAATTTTCAAAAAAAAACTCAAAAAAACCTTTAGTACCGGTTGGTAACACCAACCGGTACTAAAGGCCCCCCATACCAGGGCGCGAGCTCACTCCACATGGTGGCACTTTAGCGCCGGTTCGTGTCGAACCGGTACTAAAGGGGGGGGGGCTTTAGTGCCCACCAATTAGTGCCGGTTATGGAACCGGCACTAAAGGCCCTTACGAACCGGTTTTAAAGCTCCGTTTTCTACTAGTGAACTACTCCATCAGCACCTCCACGAGGAAAACCCCAAGTAAAGCCCAAGATCAAAAGGAACAAGAGTCTGAAAGAAAAGAGCATATCAACTAGGGAAACCAGGAGCAAGATGGTGAAGCCAGCTGCAAACACAAGGAGCAAGTCGAAAATTTGAATTAAGTTGTTGGGAAATGTTTGTGTTGTCAATTTGAGGGCGAGTGGATCGCTTAAAACTTGGTAGATTTGTATTAAGATGTTGGCATCTTAAAACTTGGTAGATTTGAGCTACTGTGATAACTTATCAGTTGTAATAATGTTGCTTCTACTTTGGTTTCTTATTTGAGTCAGAATTCAAATTTCCATCAAAATTTGAATTTAAATCAATATTTGAATTTGGGCCAAAAATTGGATTCGAGTCAAAGTTGAAGTTGAACATTGGAGGTTCATTGCTCTGTGCGGTGTATTTGATCGAGCATTTGAAGTCCAATATTCGTAGGTGAACAGTCTGAATGAGAAATGTGCTAGAAACGAGCTCGAAAACTAGGGTAAACAACCCTATTTGAAATCAAGTTTTTTTGACCTTGCCTAAATGAGGCATATATATTTTTATTAACACTTGTTCCATATATATAGGGTAAAAACGAAGTCTCACTATTTATTGATTAATATTCATATTACTACATTTTTTTGAAAAAAATATGCTTTTAATTCAAAACTATCAAATAACACATTTTAGATATGAAAATGAAAAAGTAAGTTCAGATCCTTCTTACTCACTCCAAAATGAAGCTATGGAGATTTTTCTGATTTTTTTAAATTATTTTGATTTTTTACAAACCCTAAACCCTCTCTCCCTATTCTACGAACTCTGAAAATGTTCATAGGTGATAACTCATTTGTGTGAAGACTTTTTTCATGAAAATTACCTACACCAAGTTTATATTTTTTTTCTCATAACCTTGTCACATATGATGGCTATGTGCGCAAGAATTACAACATTTTGATTTTTTTTGAATTTTTTTGAATTTTTTTAAAACATTTGAACTTGATTTCGACAGATCACTTCAAAAAATGATTTATCAAAAAAACGCCCCTATACCGAGTTTATATTTTTTTATGGTAACTAGGTCTCATAAACGGACGAACTACGTTTGTTTTATATTTTTGCGATTTTTTCTAATTTAGTTATGGCCATTTGAAATCTGGTCAAACCCTAATAACCCCATTGACTCGCTCATAACCCCGCAGAAATGCTCCAAACCCTAGCGTCGAACGTGCGCCGTCGGATCCTACCAAGCGCCAAACACCACCCGTCAGATGTGGGGCAGGCATGCGCGATCCGCGTGATGCATCTTGATTGGCTACTGCACTGTCCTTCTCGGGTTTTTTATGATCTGCCCCACTTTACATATGAAATTGTATTTTTCGCACAAGACTGCCACATGTCAGTGTTAAGAGTTGGTTCAAAAATTGAAACTGCATAATACAATGTGGCAAATTGTCAATATAGCTTCCCCTTCTCCTCTTCTCCATCTGACAGACAAAGGCATCGAGTAGATCGAGCAATTCCTCTGTTTCTTTCCCCATCTTCTCGTTCTTCTTCCTCTCGAGCAATTCCTCTGTTTCTTCCTCTCAGGAAATATGTAGAGATCCTCGTCAGCCCCCCGTTCCACGTGGCCGGTGTATGGTCCAGTGCCGATGACTCGATGCCCTGACTGCCCACGGACTGCGGCACTGTAGCGGTTGACTTTGAAGGAGGAGAAGAATGGGAACTTTGGGCGCGAGTTCGTCAAATGCGAGAGCAAGCCGGAGGGGAAGGTTAGATCTAAGTTTTCCTCGCATCCTTTATCTCTAATTTCTCAAAAAATCTGTCAGATTTGGATTTAGGTTACATGATTTCGTTTTCAGATCATGAAGAAATGCCACCATTTCGAGTGGATGGATGATTACATCCAGAGGCTTCAAGGGTCGGGCTTGCTGGATTCGAGGGGGAATGCAATCCGTGAGTCCAATCTGCCCCATGATAGTGCCACTCCGGCAGCAGCAGCGCGTCCGGAATACCCGACGGTGGTAGATGTCGAACTGAAGACGGAATTGAAGAAAATGAACAAGAACTTCAAGCAGCTGATTGAGTTGAAGAAGCAATCCAATCTGATAGCTTTAGGAATACTTGCTCTAGGAATTTTTTACTTGATGGCCATCTCTCGTTAGAGATGTTTGTCTACTGTTGTTGCCACTATTTAGGAATCCAAGTCTATTTATCTCAAATGCAACTCTGTTTAGTGCAACTGTCGATCACTGAATGTATGCAATTTACTGTTAAGTTTCAACACTTTCAGTTTCGGCAGAAAACAACTACCAGTTTACTGATAGGATTATTTTGTTAGCTAATAACCTCGAGTATTGGATCATACCATAGCTCGTCAGATGACAGTAAGTATTACTTGAGCAGCACAAGGAATATACATCAAGTTCATCTCTTCTCTCTCGCACTTGCCAAACTTTTGTCCTCGAGTTCATTAGTTCTGCTAAAAAAACCTAGTTCGTTGGCCCAAAAAGAAGCCCAGAAACAATCGATGTTTCTTTTTTTGTTTAGGAAGGATTGCTTTGCTCTTTTTTGTTTCTGATTGCTTTTTTCATTAATTTGATTGCCCAATCTCTTCTATCTCATTGAGGATTTTTTTGGCTTTCCTTTATGGGTCCCTTCATTTTTAGAATCAAAGTATTTGCAAACCGCAGTATTATTATGCCTAGCGAACCAATACTTCATGATTAGAAAAAGAGGTCTAACCCTCTTTTTTATATACTTCAAACATAGTGTAGTTAAAACTACACTTTTGACTAAAGCCAAATATCTCAAAGTATTTGATACTTCAATATTTCTGAAAACCAAAGTATTCTTTGAATACCTAAAAAATACAGAGCTCTCAAACCAAAGCCGTGTACAAATGTACAATATGTTCTTATTTTTAGAAGGCATCTATAAACACATCATTTTTAGTTTGTTTAGTTAATTTTTCCCACACCAATTAGCCGTGTCTAAACTTGGGACAAACAAAATACAAACATAACAAAGCATTAATATAACACACATAACTTAACTTACATAGGGTTGCTAGGGCAACATAAGTTCTTACATAGACACTGATAGATAATAGTTTAACCTTACATAGATAGCTCGGGCAACACACACACCAAACTCACACTACATAGTAGATAGATAGGGTAGCTAGGGCAACACCGTCTTCTTCGCCGCCAGCTTCACCGTCTTCTTCACCGCCAGCTTCAGTACTCCTCCTCCTCAAGGTCGTTGTCGCCGAGGTAGTACGGGAGGCTGTGCATGCGGTTGCGAGCGGGGAAGATGCTCTCGAAGTCGGTGAACATGTTATAGGCCGTGAATGCGATGAACTCGCACCCACACCAATACACCTTGCCGAGAAGGTAGTAGGCATCGAACCTGTTGGTGAAGTGGACGACGAGCCCTACCACTGGAGCGTTGGCGTGGGGTCGCTGCTCCACGAGGTTGAACATGGGCGGCGAGCCCGCCGGGAGGTGGTGGAAGCCCGCACGGAGGAACCCTCGTGCAAGCTCAGTGCTTCCCCTCCAGCGGGAGAACGCCCGCACACGGAGGGATTCCTCGACGACGACATTGGCGGGGTACCACCGTTCCGGTACGGTGGGCGGCGCTTGGAACGTCGGCCCGTTGTACTGCATCTTGCTCGCTTCGCTGAGTGGAACGGCTTTGGCTTTTGGGGGAAGAAGAGAGGAAGTTGGAGGCGCAGATGGATCTGTAGAACAAGAGGCAATGGAGGGCAATTTAAATAGCCGGGGGAGATGAAGTGGGTACACGCGCAAACGGCCGGCGTAGATCGTGACTCAGTGCGTGCGTGAACCGATGCGATCATCAATGTGTGAACGTGAATCGATGAGAGCGTGCTTTGCGTGCTCTGCGCTGGCGGCTGCCTGCCTCCCCTTCTGCATGCTCTGCGTTGGCGGCTGCCTGCCTCCCATTCACGAGCGTGCGTGCAGCCTGCGGCGTGAACCAATGCCTCGACATATGGACGCGACCGTGCGTGCAGCCTGCCCCTTCTGCCACCGGAACGTATGCCTGCGACGCGTGAAACAACGCTACAGAGCGACTGAATCCACCGGCAACCATGCGGCATGGATCGATGCGTGCATGTTGGCGTGCATGCATGCGATTAGGTCTAGGTCACTAGATGCATGCGTGGCGGTGTTCGCATGCATAGCAGGCTACATCGATGCCAAAGCCGAGCATGCATAGCAGGCTACATCCATCGATAGCAGGCTTTTTTAATTTATTACCAACAAACTAACGGGCCCGTCCTATGAACACAAACATGGCCCAACCAGCGAAGCCACAACCACAGTCAACAGAGTCCAACGTGGCCCCACAAGTCAGTTAACGGCCAAGACGGCAAACGTCTGTTATGAACATTTGTGAGAGTTTCAGCTAAGGGAATGGGGAAAAGTGAGCAAAAGTTTGAAGCGTGGGGAAAAATGAGCACAACTAAGGAATTGGGGGCACAGATGGAATAAGCCCTTCTTCAAATTAGATGTTTCGGAAGCGGGATGAACTCCTAGCACCAGCTCACATGCGAGCAATTCAAGAGGAATTGGCGGCATTCTTTCTTGACCACGTGATCTCTGAAGACGGAGAATATTATGTGGACCATGCGTCCATATGTTAGGAGATTATATTTGTAAGATATAATTATTGTATATATCTAGCCGGTAGTGTCGGATAGATATACGAGAACTTGTTGTTCGACCAATCTCTCGGAGAAGGAGAGGTGGTCGATACCACTTCTCTCTGTATGCATATATGTTCATGACGATCTTCTGTTTCCTTCGTTTGCTTACTAGCTAGCTAGCGTGTCTAGTCCTCTCTATACGTATGTATAGTACGTAGCGTCGACCAAGCACGGACATAAGAGAGGACACTTCTCTCTATTAATTATAGCTAGCTAACACAATATATGAAAAACCTAAATTAACCCCCTAAAACCCCCAAACCCCCCCTTTCAAAAAAAACCCAGCCACAGAAATGCTGGCGCGTGGATGCCTATTGGTCCCGATTGGTGCCACCAACCGGGACCAAAGGCCCTCCTGCCTGGGCTCCGTGCATAGGCCACGTGGAGGCCCATCTGTCCTGGTTCTGGATTGAAACGGGACTAAAGGGACAGGGCATTAGTACCGACCCTTTAGTCCCAGTTCAAGAACCGGGACAAAAGGCCCTTACAAACCGGGACAATAGGCCCTTTTTTCTACTAGTGGCCGCACCTCCCCCTCTCCCTCCTTTATATACGGGGGCATGGGGCACCCCATGACACACAAGTTGATCTTCGTGATCGTTCCTTAGCCGTGTGCGGTGCCCCCTTCCACCATATTCCACCTCGGCCATATCGTAGCAGTGCTTAGGCGAAGCCCTGCGTCGGTAGAACATCATCACCGTCATCACGCCGTCGTGCTGACGAAACTCTCCCTCAATGTTTTGCTGGATCGAAGCTCGAGGGACGTCACCGAGTTGAACGTGTGCAGAACTCGGAGGTGCCATACATTTGGTACTTGGATCGGTCAGATCGGGAAGACGTACGACTACTTCCTCTATGTTGTGTCAACGCTTCCGTTGCCGGTCTATGAGGGTACATAGACAACACTCTCCCCTCTCGTTGCTATGCATCACCATGATCTTGCGTGTGCGTAGGAAATTTTTGGAAATTACTACGTTCCCCAACAGTGGCATCTGAGCCTAGGTTTTATGCGTTGATGTTGTGCACGAGTAGAATACAAGTGAGTTGTGGGCGATATAAGTCATACTGCTTACCAGCATGTCATTCTTTGGTTCGGCGGTATTGTTGGATGAAGCGGCCCGGACTGACATTACACGTACGCTTACGCGAGACTGGTTCTACCGACGTGCTTTGCACACAGGTGGCTGGCGGGTGTCAATTTCTCCAACTTTAGTTGAACCAAGTGTGGCTACGCCCAGTCCTTGCGAAGGTTAAAACAACACCAACTTGACAAACTATCATTGTGGTTTTGATGCGTAGGTAAGAACGGTTCTTGCTAAGCCCATAGCAGCCACGTAAAACTTGCAACAACAAAGTAGAGGACGTCTAACTTGTTTTTGCAGGGCATGTTGTGATATGATATGGTTAAGACATGATGCTAAATTTTATTGTATGAGATGATCATGTTTTGTAACCGATCTATTGGCAACTGGCAGGAGCCATATGGTTGTTGCTGTATTGTATGCAATGCAATTGCGCTGTAATGCTTTACTTTATCACTAAGCGGTAGCGATAGTCGTGGAAGCATAAGATTGGCGAGACGACAACGATGCTACAATGGTGATCAAGGTGTCGCGCCGGTGACGATGGTGATCATGACAGTGCTTCGGAGATGGATATCACAAGCACAAGATGATGATGGCCATATCATATCACTTATATTGATTGCATGTGATGTTTATCTTTTATGCATCTTATATTGCTTTGATTGACGGTAGCATTATAAGATGATCTCTCACTAAATTTCAAGATAAAAGTGTTCTCCCTGAGTATGCACCGTTGCCAAAGTTCGTCGTGCCCAGACACCACGTGATGATCGGGTGTGATAAGCTCTACGTCCATCTACAACGGGTGCAAGCCAGTTTTCCACACGCAGAATACTCAGGTTAAACATGACGAGCCTAGCATATGCAGATATGGCCTCGGAACACTGAGACCGAAAGGTCGAGCGTGAATCATATAGTAGATATGATCAACATATTGATGTTCACCATTGAAAGCTACTCCATTTCACGTGATGATCGGTTATGGTTTAGTTGATTTGGATCACGTGATCACTTAGAACATTAGAGGGATGTCTTTCTAAGTGGGAGTTCTTAAGTAATATGATTAATTGAACTTAAATTTATGATGAACTTAGTACCTGATAGTATCTTGCTTGTCTATGTTTGATTGTACATAGATGGCTCGTGTTGTTGTTCCATTGAATTTTAATGCGTTCCTTGAGAAAGCAAAGTTGAAAGATGATGGTAGCAATTACACAGACTGGGTCCATAACTTGAGGATTATCCTCATTGCTGCACAGAAGAATTACGTCCTGGAAGCACCGCTAAGTGCCAAACCTGCTGCAGGAGCAACACCAGATGTTATGAACGTCTGGCAGAGCAAAGCTGATGACTACTCGATAGTTAAGTGTGCCATGCTTACGGCTTAGAACCGGGTCTGCAACGATGTTTTAAACGTCATGGACCATATGAGATGTTCCAGGAGTTGAAGTTAATATTTCAAGCAAATGCCCAGATTGAGAGATATGAAGTCCCCAATAAGTTCTATAGCTGCAAGATGGAGGAGAATAGTTCTGTCAGTGAACATATACTCAAAATGTCTGGGTATCATAATCACTTGACTCAACTGGGGGTTAATCTTCCTATTGATAGTGTCATTGACAGAGTTCTTCAATCACTGCCACCAAGCTACAAAAGCTTCGTGATGAACTATAATATGCAAGGGATGAATAAGACTATTCTTGAGCTCTTCGCGATGCTAAAAGCCGCGGAGGTAGAAATCAAGAAGGAGCATCAAGTGTTGATGGTCAATAAGACCACCAGTTTCAAGAAAAAGGGAAAATGGAAGAAAAAAGGGAACTTCAAGAAGAACAGCAAACAAGTTGCTGCTCAAGAGAAGAAACCCAAGTCTGGACCTAAGCCTGAGACTGAATGCTTCTACTGCAAGAAGACTGGTCACTGGAAGCGGAACTGCCCCAAGTATTTGGCGGATAAGAAGGATGGCAAGGTGAACAAAGGTATATGTGATATACATGTTATTGATGTGTACCTTACTAGAGCTCGTAGTAGCACCTGGTATTTGATACTGGTTCTATTGCTAACATTTGCAACTCGAAACAGGGACTATGGATTAAGCGAACACTGGCAAAGGACGAGGTGACGATGCGCGTGGGAAATGGTTCCAAAGTCGATATGATCGCGGTCGTCACGCTACCTCTACATCTACCTTCGGGATTAGTTTTAGACCTAAATAATTGTTATTTGGTGCCAGCGTTGAGCATGAACATTATATCTGGATCTTGATTGATGCGAGACAATTATTCATTTAAATCAGAGAATAATTATTGTTCTATTTATATGAGTAATATCTTTTATGGTCATGCACCCTTGAAGAGTGGTCTATTTTTGATGAATCTCGATAGTAGTGATACACATATTCATAATGTTGAAGCCAAAAGATGCAGAGTTGATAATGATAGTGAAACTTATTTGTGGCACTGCCGTTTAGGTCATATCGGTGTAAAGCGCATGAAGAAACTCCATACTGATGGACTTTTGGAATCACTTTATTATGAATTACTTGGTACTTGTGAACCGTGCCTCATGGGCAAGATGACTAAAACGCCGTTCTCCGGTACTATGGAGAGAGCAACGGATTTGTTGGAAATCATACATACAGATGTATGTGGTCCGATGAATATTGAGGCTCGTGGCAGATATCGTTATTTTCTCACCTTCACAGATGATTTAAGAAGATATGGGTATATCTACTTAATGAAACATAAGTCTGAAACATTTGAAAAGTTCAAAGAATTTCAGAGTGAGGTTGAAAATCATCATAACAAGAAAATAAAGTTTCTACGATCTGATCGTGGAGGAGAATATTTGAGTTACGAGTTTGGTCTACATTTGAAACAATGCGGAATAGTTTCGCAACTCACGCCACCCGGAACACCACAGCGTAATGGTTTGTCCGAAAGTCGAAATCGTACTTTACTAGATATGGTGCGATCTATGATGTCTCTTACAGATTTACCGCTATCGTTTTGGGGTTATGCTTTAGAGACGACTGCATTCACGTTACATAGGGCACCATCGAAATCCGTTGAGACGACACCTTATGAACTGTGGTTTGGCAAGAAACCAAAGTTGTCGTTTCTGAAAGTTTGGGGCTGCGATGCTTATGTGAAAAAGCTTCAACCTGATAAGCTCGAACCCAAATCGGAGAAATGTGTCTTCATAGGATACCCAAAGGAAACTGTTGGGTACACCTTCTATCACAGATCCGAAGGCAAGACTTTCGTTGCTAAGGATGTATCCTTTCTAGGGAAGGAGTTTCTCTCGAAAGAAGTGAGTGGGAGAAAAGTAGAACTTGATGAGGTAACTGTACCTGCTCCCTTATTGGAAAGTAGTACATCACAGAAACCGGTTTCTGTGACACCTACACCAATTAGTGAGGAAGCTAATGATAATAATCATGAAACTTCAGATCAAGTTACTACCGAACCTCATAGATCAACCATAGTAAGATCCGCACCAGAGTGGTACTGTAATCCTGTTCTGGAAGTCATGCTACTAGATCATGATGAACCTACGAACTATGAAGAAGCGATGGTGAGCCCAGATTCCGCAAAGTGGCTAGAAGCCATGAAATCTGAGATGGGATCCATCTATGAGAACAAAGTGTGGACTTTGGTTGACTTGCCCGTTGATCGGCAAGCAATTGAGAATAAATGGATCTTCAAGAAGAAGACTGACACTGACGGTAATGTTACTGTCTACAAAGCTCAACTTGTTGCGAAAGGTTTTCGACAAGTTCAAGGGATTAACTACGATGAGACCTTCTCACTCGTAGCGATGCTTAAGTCTGTCCGAATCATGTTAGCAATTACCGCATTTTATGATTATGAAATTTGGCAAATGGATGTCAAAACTGCATTCCTGAATGGATTTCTAGAAGAAGAGTTGTATATGATGCAACCAGAAGGTTTTGTCGATCCAAAGGGAGCTAACAAAGTGTGCAAGCTCCAGCGATCCATTTATTGACTGGTGCAAGCCTCTCGGAGTTGGAATAGATGCTTTGATAGTGTGATCAAAGCATTTGGTTTTGTACAGACTTTTGGAGAAGCCTGTATTTACAAGAAAGTGAGTGGGAGCTCTGTAGCATTTTTGATATTATATGTGGATGACATATTATTAATTGGAAATGATATAGAATTTCTGGATAGCATAAAGGGATACTTGAATACGAGTTTTTCAATGAAAGACCTCGGTGAAGCTGCTTACATATTGGGCATTAAGATCTATAGAGATAGATCAAGACGCTTAATTGGACTTTCACAAAGCACATACCTTGACAAAGTTTAGAAGAAGTTCAAAATGGATCAAGCAAAGAAAGGGTTCTTGCAGTGTTACAAGGTGTGAAGTTGAGTAAGACTCAATGTCCGACCACCGCAGAAGATAGAGAGAAAATGAAAGATGTTCCCTATGGTTCAGCCATAGGCTCTATCATGTATGCAATGTTGTGTACCAGACCTGATGTGTGCCTTGCTATAAGTCTAGCAGGGAGGTACCAAAGTAATCTAGGAGTGGATCACTGGACAGCGGTCAAGAACATCCTGAAATACCTGAAAAGGACTAAGGATATGTTTCTCATATATGGAGGTGAAAAAGAGCTCATCGTAAATGGTTACCTTGATGCAAGCTTTGACACCGATCCGGAGGATTCTAAATCACAAACCGGATACGTGTTTATACTGAACGGTGGAGTTGTCAGTTGGTGCAGTTCTAAACAAAGCGTTGTGGCGGGATCTACATGTGAAGCGGAGTACATAGCTGCTTCGGAAGTAGCAAATGAAGGAGTCTGGATGAAGGAGTTCATATCCGATCTAGGTGTCATACCTAGTGCATCGGGTCCAATGAAAATCTTTTTTGACAATACTGGTGCAATTGTCTTAGCAAAGGAATCCAGATTTCACAAGAGAACCAAGCACATCAAGAGACGCTTCAATTCCATTCGGGATTTAGTCCAAATGGGAGACATAGAAATTTGCAAGATACATACGGATCTGAATGTTGCAGACCCGCGGACTAAGCCTCTTCCACGAGCAAAACATGATCAGCACCAAGGCTCCATGGGTGTTAGAATCATTATTGTGTAATCTAGATTATTGACTCTAGTGCAAGTGGGAGACTGAAGGAAATATGCCCTAGAGGAAATAATAAAGTTATTATTTATTTCCTTATATCATGATAAATGTTTATTATTCATGCTAGAATTGTATTAACCGGAAACGTAATACATGTGTGAATACATAGACAAAAAGAGTGTCACTAGTATGCCTCTACTTGACTAGCTTGTTGATCAAAGATGGTTATGTTTCCTAACCATAGACATGAGTTGTCATTTGATTAACGGGATCACATCATTAGAAGAATGATGTGATTGACTTGACCCATTCCGTTAGCTTAGCACTTGATCGTTTAGTTTGTTGCTATTGTTTTCTTCATAACTTATACATTTTCCTATGACTATGAGATTATGCAACTCCCGTTTACTGGAGGAACACTTTGTGTGCTACCAAACGTCACAACGTAACTGGGTGATTATAAAGGTGCTCTACAGGTGTCTCCGAAGGTACTTGTTGGGTTGGCGTATTTCGAGATTAGGATTTGTCACTCTGATTGTCGGAGAGGTATCTCTGGGCCCTCTCGGTAATGCACATCACTTAAGCCTTGCAAGCATTGCAACTAATAAGTTAGTTGCGGGATAATGTATTACGGAACGAGTAAAGAGACTTGCCAGTAACGATATTGAACTAGGTATTGAGATACCGACGATCGAATCTCGGGCAAGTAACATACCGATGACAAAGGGAACAATGTATGTTGTTATGTGGTCTGACCGATAAAGATCTTCGTAAAATATGTAGGAGCCAATATGAGCATCCAGGTTCCACTATTGGTTATTGATCGGAGACGTGTCTCGGTCATGTCTACATAGTTCTCGAACCCATGGGGTCCGTTAAAGTTCGGTGACGATCGTAATTGGGGTTTTTGTGTTTTGATGTACCGAAGGTTGTTCGGAGTCCCAGATGTGATCACGGACATGACGAGGAGTCTCGAAATGGTCGAGACATAAAGATTGATATATTGGAAGCCTATATTTGGATATCGGAAACGTTCCGGGTGAAATCGGGATTTTACCGAAGTAACGGGGGGTTACCAGAACCCCCCTGGGGGGTTATTGGGCCTACATGGGCTATAAGGGAGAAGAGGAGGGCCGGCCAGGGCAGGCCGCGCGCCCCCTCCCCCCTAGTCCGAATAGGACAAGGAAGGGGGGACGGCGCCCCCCTTTCCTCTTTCTCCCTTCCCCCTTCCTTTTCCAACAAGGCAAGAGGGGGGAGTCCTACTCCCACCGGGAGTAGGACTCCTCCAGGCGCACCCCTAGGGCTGGCCGCACCTCCCCCTCTCCCTCCTTTATATACGGGGGCATGGGGCACCCCATGACACACAAGTTGATCTTCGTGATCGTTCCTTAGTCGTGTGCGGTGCCCCCTTCCACCATATTCCACCTCGGTCATATCGTAGCAGTGCTTAGGCGAAGCCTTGCATCGGTAGAACATCATCACCATCATCACGCTGTCGTGGTGACGAAACTCTCCCTCAATGTTTTGCTGGATCGGAGCTCGAGGGACATCACCGAGTTGAACGTGTGCAGAACTCGGAGGTGCCGTACGTTCGGTACTTGGACCGGTCGGATCGGAAAGACATACGACTACTTCCTCTACGTTGTGTCAACGCTTCCGTTGCCGGTCTACGAGGGTACGTAGACAACACTCTCCCCTCTTGTTGCTATGCATCACCATGATCTTGCGTGTGCGTAGGAATTTTTTTGAAATTACTACGTTCCCAACAGGAAGGGGGGGGCATATCCTACTAGGAGTGGAGTCCTAGTAGGACTCCCCCCATGGCACGCGCCTCCTCCTCCCCTCCTTTATATACAGGGGCCGGGGGCACCCCATAGCACATCAATTGTTCTCTTAGCTGTGTGCGGTGCCCCCCTCCACAGTTTACTCTTCCGGTCATAGCGTCGTAGTGCTTAGGCGAAGCCCTGCGTGGATCACATCGCCATCACTGTCACCACGACATCATGCTGACGGAATTCTCCCTCGACCCTATGTTGTATCAAGAGTTCGAGGACATCATTGAGCTAAACGTGTGTTGAACTCGGAGGTGTCGTATGTTCGGTACTAGATCGGTTGGATCGTGAAGACGTTCGACTACATGCGTTAAAGTAACGCTTGTGCTTTCGGTCTACGAGGGTACGTGGACACACTCTCCCCCTCTCGTTGCTCTGCGTCTCCTAGATAGATCTTGCGTGATCATAGGAAAAAATTTCAAATTGCATGCTACGTTCCCCAACAGTGGCATCTGAGCCAGGTCTATGCGTAGATGATATGCATGAGTAGAACACAAAGAGTTGTGGGCGATAATAGTCATACTGCTTACCACCAACGTCTTATTTTCATTCGGTGGTATTGTTGGATGAAGCGGACCGGACCAACATTACATGACCACATTCATGAGACCGGTTCTACAAACGTGCTTTTGCACACAGGTGGCTGGTGGGTGTCTGTTTCTCCAAATTTAGTTGAATCGAATTTGACTACGGCCGGTCCTTGTTGAAGGTTAAAATAGCACACTTGACGAAAATCGTTGTGGTTTTGATGCGTAGGTATGAACGGTTCTTGCTAGAAGCCCGTAGCAGCCATGTAAAACTTGCAACAACAAAGTAGAGGACATCTAAATTGTTTTTGCAGGGCATGTTGTGATGTGATATGGTCAAGACATGATGTGATATAAGTTATTGTATGAGATGATCATGTTTCGTAAAAGTTCTCGGCAAGTAGCAAGAGCCTTATGATTGTCGCTTTATTGTATGAACTGCAATCTCCATGTAATTGCTTTACTTTATCACTAAGCGGTAGCGATAGTCGTAGAAGCAATAGTTGGCGAGACGACAACGACGCTACGATGGAGATCAAGGTGTCAAGTCGGTGATGATGGAGATCATGACAGTGCTTTGGAGATGGAGATCAAAGGCACAAGATGATGATGGCCATATCATGTCACATGTTTTGATTGCATGTGATGTTTATGTTTTTATGCATCTTATTTTGCTTAGTACGGCGGTAGCATTATAAGATGATCCCTCACTAAATTTCAAGGTATAAGTGTTCTCCCTAAGTATGCACCCTTGCTACAGTTCGTCGTGCCGAGATACCACATGATGATCGGGTGTGATAAGCTCTACGTTCACATACAATTGGTGCAATACAGTTTTGCACGTGCAAAATACTCGGGTTAAACTTGATGAGCCTAGCATATGCAGATATGGCCTCTGGACACTGAGTCCGAAAGGTCAAGCGTGAATCATATAGTAGATATTCACCATTGAAAACTACTCCATCTCACATGATGATCGGACATGATTTAGTTGATATGGATCACGTGATCATTTAGATGACTAGAGGGATGTCTATCTAAGTGGGAGTTCTTAAGTAATATGATTAATTGAACTTTAATTTATCATGAACTTAGTCCTAATAGTTTTTGCATATCTATGTTGTTGTAGATCAATGGCCCATGCTACCGTTCCCTTGAATTTTAATGCGTTCCTAGAGAAAGCTAAGTTGAAAGATGAAGGTAGCAACTACACAGACTAGGTCCGTAACTTGAGGATTATCCTCATTCCTGCACAGAAGAATTACGTCCTAGAAGCACCGCTAGGCGAAAGGCCCGTTACAGGAGCAACTCTGGATGTTATGAACGTCTGGCAGACTAAAGATGATGACTACTCGATAGTTCAGTGTGCCATGCTTTACGGCTTAGAATCAGGACTTCAAAGACGTTTTGAATGTCATGGAGCATATGAGATGTTCCAGGAGTTGAAGTTAATATTTCAAGCAAATGCTCGAGTTGAGAGATATGAAGTCTCCAACAAGTTCTATAGCTGCAAGATGGAGGAGAATAGTTCTATTAGTAAACACATACTCAGAATGTCTGGGTACCATAACCACCTGACTCGGCTGGGAGTTAATCTTCCTGATGATAGTGTCATTAACAGAGTTCTTCAATCACTGCCACCAAGCTATAAAGGCTTCATGATGAACTATAATATGAAAATGATGGAAAAGACAATTCCCGAACTCTACGCGATGCTTAAGGCTGCGGAGGTAGAAATCAAGAAGGAGCATCAAGTGCTGATGGTTAACAAGACCACTAGTTTCAAGAAAAAGGGCAAAGGGAAGAAGGGAAACTTCAAGAAGAATAGCAAGCAAGTTGCTACTCCCGGGAAGAAACCCTACTTTGGACCTAATGTAGCGACCCGACCCGAATGGGTCAAGTCTCTGTGCTTAAGTGTCATCCCTGGATCGGTATGCTGACACACACAACACTCGAGGATTTATAACAGAGGTAAATCACATGTAAAAGTAACATAAATACTATTACCTCAAATCCAAAATAGCGGAAGTAACAAGGTTGTGGATTCCCATCAACACCAACGGCAAAGTTGAGTGTAGAAATCGTAACCCTAACATATCACTTACTCATCGTAAGAAACCTGCAACATGAGATGTTGCAGCCCGAAACGGGTCGGTACATTGAATGTACTGGCAAATTCACACTATAGAGCAATGATGAATAATGGCTATCACTACATGCATATATGGCTGGTGGAAAAGCTCTATGGTTATAAGGTTTTTGCGAAAAGCCAATTTTTCCCTACTGCAAAGGAATACATTTTAATTAACTATCATGGTGGTTGTTGAACATTGAGAATGGTTGACAGCATTCTCAATCCCAATTAAGCATCATCATTAAAACCCAACAATATTCATTTAAAGTAACGTGATGAGATCACAGGATAATCCAAGAACTAGATACACGGCTAACCATGATTAGTTTGTTACACTCTGCAGAGGTTTGCGCACTTTTACCCACAAGATTCGATCGCCTCCGTTTGGTTTCTCGCACTACATGGTGTTTGAGAAGACGGATGATCGAGACATAGTCTTTCAGAAGCGCTAGCACCTTACGATCGGGTAGACCGTACCACCTACATCCCCTACATCTGCTAGTCTACCACTGTAAGAGTTCGCACGACTTAGTCAACTATGCTAGAGCCCATAATAGCTTGTGGCTGCACACGGAAGTTTCTAGTATGAATAGTCTCATGATCCCTTTGAGCCTGGGTGGCGGTCCAAAAGAAAACAGGCAAGTCCTGGATTACCCAGGTGCCTAGACAGGCAATCCTAGAATAACCAGGTGCCTCAATCCACCCAGATGTGTGTTTAAGTTGCCACCTTAAGTAAACCATTAATTAACAATCTCACATCTGCCATGGATACTCTCAAAACCCAATCCACGTCTACGAGCATAGCATGGCCATGTAAGCATAACGTAAAAGTAACTCCCAAGGTTTGAATGCAGGGAAATAGGTTCCTACCTCATCAACTACTTCCCAATACCCCCAATTTAATTAGATCCTAATCATGCAATGTTTGAGGTTTGATCTAATACAATAAAAACTGGGTATGAAAGAGGATATGATCAAAGTGTGAACTTGCCTGCAATGTTGATGAAGATGATTCGCACTCAAAACTCTTGATAGCTCTACTCGTCACACTCCGGTCAATCTATCGTAAGCAAGCAATAGTAACCACACATAAGCAATCACTCAAAAGATCAGAAAGAACGAAGAAGACGATTCGGAAACATCAAAACCAAGCAAATAACTCTTGCAACATAAAACAATTTCTAACAGTACCAAAATTATGTTAATTTGGCCTTATTAGAATGTTTAGGTCAAGAGCTTTGATTTGCAAAAAGAATCAACTCACACGGAGCTACGAAACTCAAGTTACGATCAAACGAAGTTTGAATTCAAATCTGGTCTAATTCAAATTTTAAACTTTTTAAAAACATGTTTGAGTTGGATTACTGGATAGATGGGATCATAACGAAGAAGTGGGCGTTGGTTTCGTCTAATTTGGACTAACGAGCAAAAAGTTATAGTCGTTTGAAACCGAGGGACTAAACTGTAAGAAAAACTATCACAAATAGGCCCCTGGCCGAAAATAACAGAAAAAGAAGAAACTAAAGGGCGAACGTTCGTTTTCTATACCTAACCAGCGAACGTTCTCTAAATAATAAACCTAACAATAACCGGTTTTAAAAAAACCCAGAGAAAACCTATAAAATATAAAATAAACCAGACCGGGGCGGTTTATACCGGTTTGGGGCGAAAAACCAGCGGCGGCGGTGTTCTCCGGCGAGCGAGGCGAGGCAGCTCCGGCGAGCTCGGCGAGGCAGGGTGGCGCTGGCGGCGGCTGCGAGCAGCAGAGGCGGGGCGGCGCACGGCGAGGCAGCAGAGGGGCGCGTCGCGGGCGGCTCCGGCGTCCGGCGATGGCGGCGGTTGCGGCGGCGAGAGGCGGGGAGGAGAGGGAGGCGGGGTCCGGGGCGGTCCTTATATAGGCACGAGGCCAAGGCCTTCCTAGGGCGAGGGGGCACGAGGAGGACGCGGAGTCCGGCAGGACTCCGGCGGTGGCGCTCCCGTGCGGGAGTCGGTCTCCCGCGGGAGATCGGGGACGGGGCGATGGCGAGCTGGGCTGGGCCGCGGCCTAGCAGGAGCTGGGCCGGCCCAGTCGGGGGAATTTTTTTAAACATTTCCAGACAAATAAAAATAATAAAACAAATTAAATGGAAATATTATATAGGCATATAATATATCGAAATTTTCAGAAAAAGAATATCTACAACATGAACATTTTTGTAAAATCAAGTAAAATCCACACAAATTCAGATAAAACAAAGAGTGCTACTGGTCTATTAAAATCCAACCACAATCATTTTAGAAATACCAAAATGATTTCAAATTAATTTTTCTCCAATTTTCTAATGTAGGGAATCATGTTACCCTATTTTCCATATATTTTATTTTTGGAGAAAAATAATTTGAATAAAACTCAACCAAATCCAAAATGAAAATAAAATAAAATTCAAAAGGGCTTTGAATTTGATCCTTGAAACTCCCAACTCATATTTCATAATTTGAAGAAGTCATTTTATCTCCTCTCGTGAAAATCATTGAGTTGCTTAAAGTTTCTGAATTGAAATATTTCCAAATGAAATTCAATTATTTTCAAATACCCTTTCATTTAATTTAAATGGAAGAAGTCATATCATCTTCGCTCAAGGGTTTTGTATTTGAAAAGAATTTGAATTCATGGAGATCAGAAAGCAAATATGAATGTTTGGGAAAGTCCTTTTATTCCCTCTCATTTAACTTTCAAAAGTTTCGAATTCACTCACTTTCAGACAATCAATCAAACAATCAATCAAATCTATCTATTTATTATAACATTCCAAAATTTAGAATTTTGGGATGTTACAAACCTACCACCCTTAAGATGAATCTCGTCCTCGAGATTCAGAGAGGCTAGCAAGAAAAGGTTAGGGTTTGGGGGTCTCCTCAAAATTCATCGATCGTCTCCGGGGTCTGGGGTGCTACCACCCTTAGAAGTATGGTTACGGTTCTATCAAAACTCATATACTCCATCCTTATTCTTGACAGTGTCGGTCTTCTTAGATCTTCAGGATAATTCCTTATCCGGGCTCTTCCGGTAGTGGCATAACCTTACCACAATTTTTCTATCCTTTCATCTTGGTAAGGTTCTTCCGAGATTGGGTCTTCTTAGCTGACGGGTCTGGCGTCAAAACTAAACAACTATCGATATCTCATGGTGGTCAACAATTTGTGGTTTCTCCTACAGGAAATGGGTCTGGGTGATCCTCACCGTATATCCTACGGTTGGCAAAGCTGCCTTGTACAAGGGAAAAATACCTATACCATTCTAAGGCTTAAACAAGGTTTTGATCATCGTCTCTCCACTATAGGTAAGTCACTCAGATTTACCATCCCAGATAGCAAGGCAAATAATAAGAGTAAGTCGGTATGGTGATCAATCCATCCCGCACCCAAATCATTACCTTGTATACGGTTTAGCGAATCTCGCATTGTAACACTCGGTCATCCTCACAAGCATTTCAGAATTTCTCTTGTCGACGAACCAAGTTCGGATAAATCCATAGATTCTGCAAGCCAACAACCATCTATCGTTCCTTCACAACTCTCAGGTTTTGCGTTACTCCTATAAGATCGTCTTATCGATAAAATCGTAACTTCATCCAAGGTTTTTCCTTCAGCAAGAATGTGCTTGCTTCTTGGCAGGTCCTGGGGCCTATGGGTTATGGCACACCTCATCATTTGTAGTCCTTGAACTTATCATGGGGCAACTTATCATTATTCCATCTTCCAACTTCCTATTATTCTTAAATCCATCCAATTGTACTGTCTTCCTTCGTTCTATTGGCACAAAACTAGGACATGATTACTCAGACTCATCATGGAGTTTCCATTGATCCATATTTCCGACATCATACCTCCTTTATATCCAATAGTAATTCATCTCTTCATCCTCGTGGGATATCCCTCATATCGAGGTAAAAACTTATACTTATGAAGTCCATATTCCACTTCGTTGAACATCATTATCCTTTTCCAGGGTCAAGCGTCCTTACAGGGGAATATTGGCCATCTCTGCATGGCACTTCTTCAAATGGGAAACGTGAAACACATCCTGAACTCCTGACAGTCCTTCGGGTGACTCCAACTTGTTGGCCACTTCTCCCATACGCTCCAAAACTCGGTATGGTCCCACAAATCTTGGGGCTAACTTTACCTAACTCCAATTAGTTTAACTCCTCGCAGAGGGAACACATGAAGACATGCTCTGTCTCCAATTTCATAGACTACCTCCTTGCGTTTTTAAGTCTGCATAACTCTTCTGCCAGGACTGAGCTACCTTCAGTCTATCTCGAATCAACTTAACATTCTCTTCTGACTCCTTGATCACATTTGGTCCAAACAACTAACGGTCTCCAACTTCATCCCACATACTCTTGGGGTATCACACATATCGAGACAACACTCATTTTCATTTTGTCCAAAATCCACTCAGCGGAGTATCCTTATCTTTTCCAGGGGTCAACGGTTCTTACAGGGTACTACCACCCTTAAAATGCACAAATCTTCCATAGACCATATTTCTCATATCCTCAAAAATGGTCAAAATTCTTCTTCATAGGGTAACAACTCATAAAATCCATATCAGTACCAATGATGCTACTTTATTCATCCTCAAATGATTACAATCTCTCGCTTCTCCATTACATGTCTCAACTCAACACCTCAATATAAAAGAAAATGTTCTCACTTCTACTACTCCATTTCTTTTGTTGCAAACTCAACTATCTAGCACAAGTTTCCTTCTCCTTGGGGCATTCTCTGGAAAAGTGCCCTGCCCCATTACAACTAAAACATATTACTTCTGACAAGTATCGAGGTTTCCTTTTGGGGAACCTGTTGAGGTAGTGCCCTGACTCTTTGCACCTATAACATGTGATATGACTCAGATCCTTCCTGGAATACTCTCTGCTTCTCTTCCTGGACCTTTCCATGCCAATCATGGCTTCTATTTCCTGTGGGTCATATTCTACTTCATCTGTCGGGAATTCTACTAGATCCCCATTCAAACAATTTTGGGAGATGTGTCCTTCTTCTCCACATGAATAGCAAGACTTAGTGCAGGGTTTACTCGGGTCTTCTTTAAGCATGTCCTCCATCTCTTCCTTCATCACAACTTCTTCTAAAATTTCCATGAGGGCTCCTTTCATTACTTCTTTCTTTTGCTGGATGGTTCGTTATACCATGGGGTAAATGTGACACTGAGCAGGATAGTGGGTAGTCCCTTCACACAAGAAACAAGAAATCTGCGTAGTTGGGCATTCTTCAACTGGGTGACTGCCTTCACAATTAGGGCATTCATCCTTGTGTCCTTTATGGGTGTGTCCTATTTCTCCACAAATCTTGCATGCACAAGGTTTCTTCATATCCTTTCCATAAGACTTCAACTTCTGGGACACAAGGTGAGATCTTTGCAGAGTCAACTTTAATTCTCTCCAGGTGGTTACTCCTTGCCATCCATTGATGGTTTGGTACATCCTCCACCAAGTAGCAGCACCTCTTTCAAAGCACTGAAGAGCATGCTGGGTCATATCCTTTCCGACTATAGGGTTATTCTCCATGTGATCCTCCATGTTCGGAATCCATTGGTCCATCTCCAATTGTCTCATCGGTCCAGAAAATATAAGCTCATCTTCATTCATCCTCTATTGGGTCCATGGGTTTGGGGTGAGATAAGAGAGATAGAGAGGGATACACACAACACAAACAAAAGTTTTGAAAAGATAGATTTTATTTGTGGCCGTCGGGAAAAACATCAAACAAATGACAGCTCACAAACACCGCATCTAACGTAGGTATATAATAGGGGTTTGGTCTTCTAAGGTCAATAAATCTTCAACGTCTCCAAACTCTTCAAGTTTTGTTCATATCTCTGATGGGCTTCTTCTGATCATGCTTGTCCTTCTCAAGTTCTTTTGCCAGATCAACTCTTATGACGCGAAGTCTCTCGTGACGTCCTTTAATATTCTGGAGTTGTGTTCCAAACTTCTGGTTTCAACATCCTTCGCATGAACCATGGTCCTACTGTCCTTCAGTTCCTGACAAATCTCCGGTATCTCGAGGTTGTAGCTCCTCCATCTTGGCTACTTTCAGCTTTTGGTCCCTGAGTTCTTCATGAAATGCTTCCTTGTCTAATACGGCTTCCTGGAGCTCCATTTTAAACTTCTTGATGTACTACTCCAGATCCTGGTGATACATCGGCTAGGGCTAAAACTTCATCTTATGATAGGTGCTCCATCAGCCTTCTTCCATCAAATCCATTCTGATGAAATGCATCCTTAACTCAGCACGATGACAATAGCATCAGCGGCGATGACATCACGGATAACCGTGTTTCTGCCCATGTCATTGCCATGAGCTATCTTCCATAATTGATATCCCCTGCCTTAGGGTTTTCTTGACAAAACTTTGAGTTCTCATGCTCCTTGTTTCAGTCTTTCTCCGATACACCTTGATCTCGGGTATTGACAACTTCCATAGTCTGCCAAGTTCCATAAGGGTAGCCTTCCTAGGTCATACAAATCTGGGAATTCTTCAGAGCCTTCAAATTCTACTTGTCTTCGGTCTTCAACCGTTGTATATTCCATTATTCAGATGCACGGAAAATACTCTTCATTCTGAAGTGGTCTTAGTTGTCCGATATCTTGTACTTCTTGGAGTGGTCTCATCAGTTGAATCTTCGAGTGGTAAAAAGGGGGAAAGGGGTATGGTCTCACTAAAGGGAATTTTTGAATAAGCTCAGAAGAGAAGAGAGGTAAAAGATCTTTTTTGAAAGGGAAAGTTGTAGAGAAAAATCTTTGCTATGGGCTTGCCAGTTTCTAGGGTCACGTCCTACAGTCAACATGTGCTCTGATACCATCTTGTAGCGACCCGACCCGAATGAGTCAAGTCTCTGTCCTTAAGTGTCATCCCTGGGTCGGTATGCTGACACACACAGTACTCGAGGATTTATAACAGAGGTAAATCACATGTAAAAGTAACGTAAATACTATTACCTCAAATCCAAAATAGCGGAAGTAACAAGGTTGTGGATTCCCATCAACACCAACGGCAAAGTTGAGTGTAGAAATCGTAACCCTAACGTATCACTTACTCGTCGTAAGAAACCTGCAACATGAGACGTTGCAGCCCGAAACGGGTCAGTACATTGAATGTACTGGCAAATTCACACCATAGAGAATGATGAATAATGGCTATCACTACATGCATATATGGCTGGTGGAAAAGCTCTATGGTTATAAGGTTTTTGCGAAAAGCCAATTTTTCCCTACTGCAAAGGAATAAATTTTATTTAACTATCATGGTGGTTGTTGAACATTGAGAATGGTTGACAGCATTCTCAATCCCAATTAAGCATCATCATTAAAACCCAACAATATTCATTTAAAGTAACGTGATGAGATCAACAGGATAATCCAAGAACTAGATACTCAAGATGTCCATAACCGGGGACACGGCTAATCATGATTAGTTTGTTACACTCTGCAGAGGTTTGCGCACTTTTCCCCACAAGACTCGATCGCCTCCGTTTGGTTTCTCGCACTACATGGTGTTTGAGAAGACGGATGATCGAGACATAGTCTTTCAGAAGCGCTAGCACCTTACGATCGGGTAGACCGTACCACCTACATCCCCTACATCTGCTAGTCTACCACTGTAAGAGTTCGCACGACTTAGTCAACTATGCTAGAGCCCATAATAGCTTGTGGCTGCACACGGAAGTTTCTAGTATGAATAGTCTCATGATCCCTTTGAGCCTGGGTGGCGGTCCAAAAGAAAACAGGCAAGTCCTGGATTACCCAGGTGCCTAGACAGGCAATCCTAGAATAACCAGGTGCCTCAATCCACCCAGATGTGTGTTTAAGTTGCCACCTTAAGTAAACCATTAATTAACAATCTCACATCTGCCATGGATACTCTCAAAATCCAATCCACATCTACGAGCATAGCATGGCCATGTAAGCATAACGTAAAAGTAACTCCCAAGGTTTGAATGCAGGGCAATAGGTTCCTACCTCATCAACTACTTCCCAATACCCCCAATTTAATTAGATCCTAATCATGCAATGTTTGAGGTTTGATCTAATGCAATAAAAACTGGGTATGAAAGAGGATATGATCAAAGTGTGAACTTGCCTGCAATGTTGATGAAGATGATTCACACTCAAAACTCTTGATAGCTCTACTCATCACACTCCGGTCAATCTATCGTAAGCAAGCAATAGTAACCACACATAAGCAATCACTCAAAAGATCAGAAAGAACGAAGAAGACGATTCGGAAACATCAAAACCAAGCAAATAACTCTTGCAACATAAAACAATTTCTAACAGTACCAAAATTATGTGAATTTGCTCTTATTAGAATGTTTAGGTCAAGAGCTTCGATTTGCAAAAAGAATCAACTCAAACGAAGCTACGAAACTCAAGTTACAATCAAACGAAGTTTGAATTCAAATCTGGTCTAATTCAAATTTTAAACTTTTTAAAAACATGTTTGAGTTGGATTACTGGATAGATGGGATCATAACGAAGAAGTGGGCGTTGGTTTCGTCTAATTTGGACTAACGAGCAAAAAGTTATAGTCGTTTGAAACCGAGGGACTAAACTGTAAGAAAAATATCACAAATAGGTCCCTGGCCGAAAATAACAGAAAAAAGAAGAAACTAAAGGGCGAACGTTCGTTTTCTATACCTAACCAGCGAACGTTCTCTAAATAATAAATCTAACAAAAACCGGTTTTAAAAAAACCAGAGAAAACCTATAAAATATAAAATAAACCGGACCGGGGGCGGTTTATACCGGTTCGGGGCGGAAAACCAGCGGCGGTGGTGTTCTCCGGCGAGCGAGGCGATGCAGCTCCGGCGAGCGCGGCAAGGCAGGGTGGCGCGGGGTGGCGGCTGCGAGCAGCAGAGGCGGGGCGGCGCACGGCGAGGCAGCAGAGGGGCGCGGCGCGGGCGCCTCCGGCGTCCGGCGATGGCGGCGGTTGCAGCGGCGAGAGGCGGGGAGGAGAGGGAGGCAGGGTACGGGGCCGTCCTTATAAAGGCACGAGGCCTTCCTTGGGCGAGGGGGCACGAGGAGGACGCGGAGTCCGGCCGGACTCCGGCGGCGGCGCTCCCGTGCGGGAGTCGGTCTCCCGCGGGAGATCGGGGACGGGGCGACGGCGAGCTGGGCTGGGCCGCGGCCTAGCAGGAGCTGGGCCGGCCCAGTCGGGGGAATTTTTTTAAACATTTCCAGACAAATAAAAATAATAAAACAAATTAAATGGAAATATTATATAGGCATATAATATATCAAAATTTTCAGAAAAAGAATATCTACAACATGAACATTTTTGTAAAATCAAGTAAAATCCACACAAATTCAAATAAAACAAAGAGTGCTACTGGTCTATTAAAATCCAACCACAATCATTTTAGAAATACCAAAATGATTTCAAATTATTTTTTCTCCAATTTTCTAATGTAGGGAATCATGTTACCCTATTTTCCATATATTTTATTTTTGGAGAAAAATAATTTGAATAAAACTCAACCAAATCCAAAATGAAAATAAAATAAAATTCAAATTCAAAAGGGCTTTGAATTTGATCCTTGAAACTCCCAACTCATATTTCATAATTTGAAGAAGTCATTTTATCTCCTCTCGTGAAAATCATTGAGTTGCTTAAAGTTTCTGAATTGAAATATTTCCAAATGAAATTCAATTATTTTTCAAATACCCTTTCATTTAATTTTAAATGGAAGAAGTCATATCATCTTCGCTCAAGGGTTTTGTATTTGAAAAGAATTTGAATTCATGGAGATCAGAAAGCAAATATGAATGTTTGGGAAAGTCCTTTTATTCCCTCTCATTTAACTTTCAAAAGTTTCGAATACACTCACTTTCAGACAATCAATCAAACAATCAATCAAATCTATCTATTTATTATAACATTCCAAAATTTAGAATTTTGGGATGTTACAAACCTACCACCCTTAAAATGAATCTCGTCCTCAAGATTCGGAGAGGCTAGCAAGAAAAGGTTAGGGTTTGGGGGTCTCCTCAAAATTCATCGATCGTCTCCGGGGTCTGGGGTGCTACCACCCTTAGAAGTATGGTTACGGTTCTATCAAAACTCATATACTCCATCCTTATTCTTGACAGTGTCGGTCTTCTTAGATCTTCAGGATAATTCCTTATCCGGGCTCTTCCGGTAGTGGCATAACCTTACCACAATTTTTCTATCCTTTCATCTTGGTAAGGTTCTTCCGAGATTGGGTCTTCTTAGCTGACGGGTCTGGCACCAAAACTAAACAACTATCGATATCTCATGGTGGTCAACAATTTGTGGTTTCTCCTGCAGGAAATGGGTCTCGGTGATCCTCGCCGTATAACCTACGGTTGGCAAAGCTGCCTTGTACAAGGGAAAAATACCTATACCATTCTAAGGCTTAAACAAGGTTTTGATCGTCGTCTCTCCACTATAGGTAAGTCACTCAGATTTACCATCCCATATAGCAAGGCGAATAATAAGAGTAAGTCGGTATGGTGATCAATCCATCCCGCACCCAAATCATTACCTTGTATACGGTTTAGCGAATCTCGCATTGTAACACTCGGTCATCCTCACAAGCATTTCAGAATTTCTCTTGTCGACGAACCAAGTTCGGATAAATCCATAGATTCTGCAAGCCAACAACCATCTATCGTTCCTTTACAACTCTCAGGTTTTGCGTTACTCCTATAAGATCGTCTTATCGATAAAATCGTAACTTCGTCCAGGGTTTTTCCTTCAGCAAGAATGTGCTTGCTTCTTGGCAGGTCCTGGGGCCTGTGGGTTATGGCACACCTCATCACTTGTAGTCCTTGAACTTATCATTGGGCAACTTATCATTATTCCATCTTCCAACTTCCTAGTATTCTTAAATCCATCCAATTGTACTGTCTTCCTTCCTTCTATTGGCACCAAACTAGGACATGATTACTCAGACTCATCATGGAGTTTCCATTGATCCATATTTCCGACATCATACCTCCTTTATATCCAATAGTAATTCATCTCTTCATCCTCGTGGGATATCCCTCATATCGAGGTAAAAACTTATACTTATGAAGTCCATATTCCACTTCGTGGAACATCATTGTCCTTTCCAGGGTCAAGCGTCCTTACAGGGAAATATTGGCCATCTCTGCATGGCACTTCTTCAAATGGGAAACGTGAAACACATCCTGAACTCCTGACAGTCCTTCGGGTGACTCCAACTTGTTGGCCACTTCTCCCATACGCTCCAAATTGGAGAAATGCGTCTTCCTAGGATACCCAAAGGAAACTATTGGGTACACCTTCTATCACAGATCCGAAGGCATGATATTCGTTGCTAAGAATGGATCCTTTCTATAGAAGGAGTTTCTCTCGAAAGAAGTGAGTGGGAGGGAAGTAGAACTTGATGAGGTAATTGTAACTTGTCCCAAATTGGAAAGCAGTCCATCACAGAAATCAGTTCCAATGATTCCTACATCAATTAGTGAGGGAGCTAATGATGATGATCATGAAACTTCAGATCAAGTTACTACCTGATACGTCTCTAACATCTCTATAATTTATGAAGTATTCATGCTGTTATTTTATCATTCTTGGGTGTTTTACAATCATTTTATAGCAACTTTATATCATTTTTTGGGACTAACCTATTGACCTAGTGCCAAGTGCCAGTTGTTGTTTTTGCGTGTTTTTTACATCGCAGAAAATCAATATCAAACAGGGTCTAAACATCGCAAAACTTTTTGGAGAATTTTTTTGGACCAAAAGGAACCCAATGGGCTGGAGATGCACCTGGGGGGTGCCCCGAGGGGGGCACAACCCACCAGGGCGATTATAAAGATGCTATCAAACATCACAACGTAACTGGGTGATTATAAAGATGCTCTACAGGTGTCTCCGATGGTGTTTGTTGAGTTGGCATAGATCGAGATTAGGATTTGTCACTCTGATTGTCGGAGAGGTATCTCTGGGCCCTCTCGGTAATGCACATCACTATAATCCTTGCAAGCAATGTAACTAATGAGTTAGTTGCGGGATGATGCATTATGGAACGAGTAAAGAGACTTGCCGGTAGCGAGATTGAACTAGGTATGATGATACCGATGATCGAATCTCGGGCAAGTAACATACCGATGACAAAGGGAACAACGTATGTTGTTATGCGATTTGACCGATAAAGATCTTCATAGAATATGTAGGAACCAATATGAGCATCCAGGTTCCGCTATTGGTTATTGACCAGAGATGATTCTTAAGCATGTTCCTACCTCTTGAGCATGCGTTGGTTTTCCCTTGAAGAGGAAAGGGTGATGCAGCAAAGTAGCGTAAGTATTTCCCTCAGTTTTTGAGAACCAAGGTATCAATCTAGTAGGAGACAACGTACAAGTCACCTCGAACCTACACAAACAAATAAGAACCTCGCAACCAACGCGATAAAGGGGTTGTCAATCCCTTCACGGCCACTTGCAAGAGTGAGATCTGATAGAGATGATAATAATAAGATAAATATTTTTGGTACTTTTATGATATAGATTGAAAGTAAAGATTGCAAAATAAGATAGACTGGAAACTTGTATGATGGAAAATAGACCCGGGGACCATAGGTTTCACTAGTGGCTTCTCTCAAGATAGCATAAGTATTACGGTGGGTGAACAAATTACTGTCGAGCAATTGATAGAATTGAGCATAGTTATGAGAACATCTAGGTATGATCAGTCATATAGGCATCACGTTCGTGACAAGTAGACCGACTCCTGCCTGGATCTACTACTATTACTCCACACATCGACCGCTATCCAGCATGCATCTAGAGTATTAAGTTCATAAGAACAGAGTAACTCCTTAAGCAAGATGACATGATGTAGAGGGATAAACTCATGCAATATGATATAAACCCCATCTTTTTATCCTCGATGGCAACAATACAATATGTGTCATTTCCCTTTCTCTCACCGGGATCGAGCACCGCAAGATTGAACCGAAAGCTAAGCACTTCTCCCATTGCAAGAAAGATCAATCGAGTAGGCCAAACCAAACTGAAAATTAGAAGAGACTTGCAAAGATAACCAATCATACATAAAAGAATTTCGAGAAGATTCAAATATTGTTCATAGATAATCTTGATCATAAACCCACAATTCATCGGATCTCGACAAACACACCACAAAATAAGATTACATCGAATAGATCTCCGAGAGAATCAAGGAAAACTTTGTATTGAGATCCAAAGAGAGAGAAGAAGCCATCTAGCTAATAACTATGGACCCGAAGGTCTGAGGTAAACTACTCACACATCATCGGAGGGGCCATGGAGTTGATGTAGAGGCCCTCCGTGATCAATGCCCCCTCTGACGGAGCTCCGGAAAAGGCCCCCAGATGGGATCTCTTGGGTACAGAAGGTTGTGGCGGTGTGATTAGGATTTCGTGGTGCTCCTCGATGTTTTCAGGGTACGTAGGTATATATAGGAGGAAGAAGTCGGTCGGTGGAACCACGAGGGGCCCACAAGGGTGGAGGGCGCGCCCAGGGGGGTAGGTGCACCCCTTGCCTCATGGCCTCCTCGTTGGTTGCTTGATGTCCACTCCAAGTCCTCTGGATCACGTTTGTTCCAAAAATGACGCTCCCGAAGGTTTCATTCCGTTTGGACTCCGTTTGATATTCTTTTTTATGTGAAACAATGAAATAGGCAAAAAACAGCAATTTGGGCTGGGCCTCCGGTTAATAGGTTAGTCCCAAAAATAATATAAAAGTGTATAAATAAGCCCATTAAACATCCAAAACAGAATATACAATAGCATGGAGCAATCAAAAATTATAGATACGTTGGAGACGTATCAAGCATCTGCAAGCTTAATTCCTGCTCGTGCTCGTGTAGGTAAATGATAAAAACAGAATCTTTGATGTGAAATGCTTCTTAACATATTTCTCAATGTAATTTTTCTTTATTATGGCATGAATGTTCAGATCCGAAAGATTCAAGATAAAATTTTAATATTGACATAAAAATAATAATACTTCAAGCATACTAACTAAGCAATCATGTCTTCTCAAAATAACATGGCCAAAGAAAGTTCATCCCTACAAAATCATATAGTTTGGTCATGCTCCATTTTCGTCACACAAGAATTCTCTCATCATGTACAACCCCGATGACAAGCCAAGCAATTGTTTCATACTTTAGTAATCTCAAACTTTTTTCAACTTTCACGCAATACATGAGCGTGAGCCATGGATATAGCACTATGGGTGGAATAGAATATAATGAAGGGGTGCTACGTCTTGAGCTTGCGTTGGTTTTCCCCGAAGAGGAAGGGATGATGTAGCAGAGTAGCGTAAGTATTTCCCTCGGTTTTTGAGAACCAAGGTATCAATCTAGTAGGAGCCCATGCTCAAGTCCCTCGTCCCTGCACAAAGCGATAGCTACTCGCAACCAACGCGATTAGGGGTTGTCAATCCCTTCACGGTCACTTACGAGAGTGAGATCTGATAGATATAATATTTTTAGTGTTTTTGGTATAAATATGCAAAGTAAAAAGTAAAGGCGGAGTAAAAAGCAAAGCAAGATTAAAGTGATGGAGATTGATATGATGAGAATAGACCCGGGGGCCATAGGTTTCACTAGTGGCTTCTCTCAAGAGCATAAGTATTTTACGTTGGGTGAACAAATTACTGTTGAGCAATTCATAGAATTGAGCATAGTTATGAGAATATCTAGGCATGATCATGTATATAGGCATCACTTCCGTGACAAGTAGATCGAAATGATTTTGCATCTACTACTATTACTCCACACATCGACCGCTATCCAACATGTATCTAGAGTATTAAGTTAAAAATAGAGTAACGCCTTAAGCAAGATGACATGATGTAGAGAGATAAATTCATGCAATATGAAATAAACCCCATCTTGTTATCCTCGATGGCAACGATACAATACGTGCCTTGCTGCCCCTTCTGTCACTGGGTAAGGACACCGCAAGATCGAGCCCAAAGCTAAGCACTTCTCCCATGGCAAGAACTACCAATCTAGTTGGCCAAACCAAATGGATAATTCGAAGAGACTTGCAAAGATAACCAATCATACATAAAAGAATTCAGAGAAGATTCAAATATTATTCATAGATAGACTTGATCATAAACCCACAATTAATCGGTCTCAACAAACACACCGCAAAAAGAAGATTACATCGAATAGATCTCCACAAGAGAGCGGGAGAACTTTGTATTGAGATTCAAAGAGAGAGAAGAAGCCATCTAGCTACTAACTATGGAACCGAAGGTCTGAGGTAAACTACTCACACTTCATCGGAGGGGCTAGGATGATGTAGAAGCCCTCCGTGACGATGGCCCTCTTCCGGCGGAGCTCCGGAATAGGCCCCAAGATGGGATCTCGTGGATACAGAAAGTTGTGGCGGTGGAATTAGGTTTTTGACTCCTGTTCTGATCGTTTGGGGGTATGTGTGTATATATAGGAGGAAGAAGTACGCCGGAGGAGCAACGAGGGGCCCACAAGGCAGGGGGCGCGCCCTAGGGGGGGGCCACCCTCGTGACCGCCTCATTTGTTCCTTGGAGCAGGGTCCAAGTCTCCTGGATCACGTTCGGTGAGAAAATCACGTTCCCGAAGATTTTATTCCGTTTGATATTCCGTTTATCTGAAACACTGAAATAGGCAAAAAACAGCAATTCTGGGCTGGGCCTCCGGTTAATAGGTTAGTCCCAAAAATAATATAAAAGTGGAAAATAAAGCCCAATATAGTCCAAAACAGTAGATAATATAGCATGGAGCAATCAAAAATTATAGATGCGTTGGAGACGTATCAAGGGGGTTATGTGAAGAAGACAAAAAGGAGAAAGTCTCACATTGACACGGCTAATCAATGGGCTAGGGAGATGCCCATCAATTGATGTCAATGCAAGGAGTAAGGATTGCCATGCAACGGATGCACTAGAGCTATAAATGTATGAAAGCTCAGCAAAATAAACTAAGTGGGTGTGCATCCAACTTGCTTGCTCACGAAGACCTTGGGCACTTGAGGAGTCCCATTGTTGGAATATACAAGCCAAAGTTCTATAATGAAAAATTCCCACTAGTATATGAAAATGACAAAACAAGAGACTCTCTATCATAAAGATCATGGTGCTACTTTGAAGCACAAGTATGGAAAAAGGATAGTAGCATTGCCCCTTTTTTGGGCCTTCTTTTTTTATTTGGCCTTTCTCTTTCTTTTTATTTTTATTTTTGGGACAATGCTCTATTAATGATGATCATCACACTTCTATTTATTTATTTACAACTCAATGATTACAACTCGATACTAGAACAAGATATGACTCTATATGAATGCCTCCGGTGGTGTACCGGGATGTGCAATGACTCATGAGTGACATGTATGAAAGAGTTATGAACTGTGGCTTTGCCACAAATACGATGTCAACTACATGATCATGCAAGGCAATATGACAATGATGATGTGTGTCATAATAAACGGAACGGTGGAAAGTTGCATGGCAATATATCTTGGAATGGCTATGGAAATGCCATAATAGTTAGGTATGGTGGCTGTTTTGAGGAAGATATAAGGAGGTTTATGTGTGATAGAGCGTATCGTATCATGGGGTTTGGATGCACCGGCGAAGTTTGCACCAACTCTCAAGGTGAGAAAGGGCAATGCACGGTAATGGAGAGGCTAGCAATGATGGAAGGTTGAGAGTGTGTATAATCCATGGACTCAACATTAGTCATAAAGAACTCACATACTTATTGCAAAAATCTACAAGTCATCAAAAACCAAGTATTACGCGCATGCTCCTAGGGGGATAGATTGGTAGGAAAAGACCATCGCTCGTCCCCGACTGCCACTCATAAGGAAGACAATCAAATAACACCTCATGTTTCAAATTTGTTACATAACCTTCACCATACGTGCATGCTACGGGACTTGCAAACTTCAACACAAGTATTTCTCAAATTCACAACTACTCAACTAGCACAACTTTAATATCACTATCTCCATATCTCAAAACAATCATCAAGTATCAAACTTCTCTTAGTATTCAATGCACTTATATGAAAGTTTTTTATAGTATCAAAGGCAAATTACCATGCTGTTCTAAAGGACTCTCTAAATAATATAAGTGAAGCATGAGAGATCAATTATTTCAATAAAATAGAACCACCGTCGTGCTCTAAAAGATATAAGCGAAGCACTAGAGCAAAAATTATCCAACTCAAAAGATATAAGTGAAGCACATAGAGTATTCTAATAAATTCCAATTCATGTGTGTCTCTCTCAAAAGGTGTGTAAATCAAGTATGATTGTGGTAAAATAAAAATCAAAGACTCAAATGATACAAGACGCTCCAAGCAAAATACATATCATGTAGTAAAGTTACCGATGAATGAAGACAAAAGAGGGGATGCCTTCCGGGGCATCTCCAAGCTTAGGCTTTTTGGTGTCCTTGGATTTTACCTTTGGGTGCCTTGGGCATCCCCAATCTTAGGCTCTTGCCACTCCTTGTTCCATAATCCATCAAATCTTTACCCAAAACTTGAAAACTTCACAACACAAAACTTAACAGAAAATCTCGTGAGCTCGATTAGCTAAAGAAAGCAAAACACCACTTCAAGATACTGTAATGAACTCATTCTTTATTTATATTGGTGTTAAACCTAATGTATTAAAACTTCTCTATGGTTTATAAACTCCATTACTAGCCATAGATTCATCAAAATAAGCAAACAACACACAAAAAACAGAATCTGTCAAAAACAGAACAGTCTGAAGTAATCTGTCACTAACACAAACTTCTGGAACCCCAAAAATTCTAAAATAAATTGCTGGACGTGAGGAATTTATCTATTAATCATCGGCAAAAGACTTAACTAAATAACACTCTCCGGTAAAAAAATGGCAGAAGTTCTCGTGAGCGCTAAAGTTTCTGTTTTTTTACAGCAAGATCAAAAAGACTTTCCCCAAGTCTTCCCAACGGTTCTACTTTGCACAAACGCTAATTAAACACAAAAAGACACAACCAAAACAGAGGCTAGATGAATTATTTATTACTAAACATGAACAAAAAGCAAGGAATAAAAATAAAATTGGGTTGCCTCCCAACAAGCGCTATCGTTTAACGCCCCTAACTAGGCATAAAAGCGGAGATAGATCTAGGTATTGCCATCTTTGGTAGGAAATCCATAAGTGGCTCTAATAATAGATTCATATGGTAATTTAATTTTCTTTCTAGGGAAGTGTTCCATGCCTTTCCTTAACGGAAATTGGAATCTAATATTCCCTTCCTTCATATCAATAATTGCACCAATCGTTTTAAGGAAAGGTCTACCAAGAATAATAGGACATGAAGGATTGCAATCTATATCAAGAACAATGAAATCTACGGGCACATAATTCCTATTTGCAACAACAAGAACATCATTAATTCTTCCCATAGGGTTTTTAATGGTGGAATCTGCAAGGTGCAAGTTTAAAGAACAATCATCAAATTCACGGAAACCTAGCAAATCACACAAAGTTTTTGGGATCGTGGAAACACTAGGACCCAAATCACACAAAGCATAGCATTCATGATCTTTAATTTTTATTTTTATTGTAGGTTCCCACTCATCATAAAGTTTTCCAGGGATAGAAACTTCCAACTCAAGTTTTTCTTCATAAGATTGCATCAAAGCATCAACAATATGTTTAGTAAAAGCTTTATTTTGACTATAAGCATGAGGAGAATTTAGCACGGATTGCAACAAGGAAATACAATCTATCAAAGAGCAATTATCATAATTAAATTCCTTGAAATCCAAGATAGTGGGTTCATTGTTATTTAAAGTTTTGACCTCTCCAATCCCACTTTTATCAATTTTTGCATCAAGATCTAAAAACTCCGAATTTTTGGGACGCCTTCTAACTAAAGTTGATTCATCTCCAGTCCCATCATTATAAAAATTCATATTGCAAAACAAAGATTTAATAGGGGACACATCAATAACTTTTAGATCTTCATCATTATTATCATGGAAACTAGAAGAACACGCTTTCACAAAGCAATCTTTGAGAGACTCACTGTTATCATGCATAGGTGGAATAGATCTAAGTTTCAAAGAATCAACATCAAGAGAAATTCTATCCACGTTCCTAGCCAACTCGTCAATCTTAAGAAAATTTTCTTCAATCAAACCATTGAAACTCTTTTGCGAACTAATAAATTCTTTAATACTACATTCAAAATCAGAGGGCATCTTATTATAATTTCCATAAGAATTGTTGTAGGAATTACCATAATTATTAGAGGAATTACTAGGAAACGACATAGAATTAAAATTACCTATATACGCGTTGTTACCAAAATTGTTCCTTCCAACAAAATTCACATCCATAGATTCATTATTATTCTCAATCAATGTAGACAAAGGCATATCATTAGGATCAGTAGGAGCACTCTTATTAGCAAACAATTTCATAAGTTCATCCATCTTTCCACTCAAAGCATTAATCTCTTCAATTGCATGCACCTTTTTACTAGTACATCTTTCAGTGTGCCATTGAGAATAATTAACCATAATATTATCTAGGAGTTTGGTAGCATCTCCTAAAGTGATTTCCATAAAAAAGCCTCCCGCGACCGAATCTAAAAGATTTCTAGAAGCAAAATTCAATCCGGCATAAATTTTTGTATAATCATCCATAAATTCAAATCATGTGTAGGGCAATTACGTATCATTAATTTCATCCTCTCCCAAGATTGTGCAACATGCTCATGATCAAGTTTCTTAAAATTCATAATATCGTTTCTAAGAGAGATGATCTTAGCAGGAGGAAAATACTTAGAGATAAAAGCATCTTTGCACTTATTCCATGAATCAATACTATTTTTAGGCAAAGACGAAAACCAAGCTTTAGCATGATCTCTAAGCAAAAATGGAAATAGCTTAAGTTTAACAATATCATTATCCACGTATTTTTTTCTTTTGCATATCACACAAATCAACAAAGTTGTTTAGATGGGTAGCGGCGGCTTCACTAGGAAGGCCAGAAAACGGATCTTTCATGACAAGATTCAGCAAAGCAGTATTAATTTCACAAGATTCAGCATCGGTAAGAGGAGCAATCAGAGTGCTAATAAAATCATTATTGTTCGTATTGGCAAAGTCACACAATTTAGTATTATCTTGAGCCATCGTGACAATACAATCCAACACACAAGAAAACAAGTGAAGGAAAAGCAAACGGAAAGAGAGGGCAAAAGGAAAAGAGGGCGAATAAAACGAAGGGTGATGTGGGGGAGAGGAAAACGAGAGGCAAATGGCAGACAATGTAATCCGAAGGATAAGAGTTGTGATGGGTACTTGGTATGTCTTGACTTGGCGTAGATCTCCCCGGCAACGGCACCAAAAATCCTTCTTGCTACCTCTTGAGCATATGTTGGTTTTCCCTTGAACAGGAAAGGTTGATGCAGCAAAGCAGCATAAGTATTTCCCTCAGTTTTTGAGAACCAAGGTATCAATCCAATAGGAGACCATGCGCGAGTCACGTCGTACCTACACAAACAAATAAGAACCTCGCAACCAACGCGATAAAGGGGTTGTCAATCCCTTCACGGCCACTTGCAAGAGTGAGATCTGATAGAGATAATAATAATAAGATAAATATTTTTGGTATTTTTATGATATAGATTGAAAGTAAAGATTACAAAATAAGATAGATTGGAAACTTGTATGATGGAAAATAGACCCGGGGGCCATAGGTTTCACTAGTGGCTTCTCTCAAGATAGCATAAGTATTACGGTGGGTGAACAAATTACTGTCGAGCAATTGGTAGAATTGAGCATAGTTATGAGAATATCTAGGTATGATCATGCATATAGGCATCACGTTCGTGACAAGTAGACCGACTCCTGCCTGCATCTACTACTATTACTCCACACATCGACCGCTATCCAGCATGCATCTAGAGTATTAAGTTCATAAGAACAGAGTAACTCCTTAAGCAAGATGACATGATGTAGAGGGATAAACTCATGCAATATGATATAAACCCCATCTTTTTATCCTTGATGGCAACAATACAATATGTCTCATTTCCCTTTCTCTCACTGGGATCGAGCACCGCAAGATTGAACCCAAAGCTAAGCACTTCTCCCATTGCAAGAAAGATCAATCTAGTAGGCCAAACCAAACTGAAAATTCAAAGAGACTTGCAAAGATAACCAATCATACATAAAAGAATTCAGAGAAGATTCAAATATTGTTCATAGATAATCTTGATCATCAACCCACAATTCATCGGATCTCGACAAACACACCGCAAAAGTAGATTACATTGAATAGATCTCCAAGAGAATCGAGGAGAACTTTGTATTGAGATCCAAAGAGAGAGAAGAAGCCATCTAGCTAATAACTATGGACCCGAAGGTCTGAGGTAAACTACTCACACATCATCGGAGGGGCCATGGAGTTGATGTAGAGGCCCTCCGTGATCAATGCCCCCTCTGGAAGAGCTCCGGAAAAGGCCCCAAGATGGGATCTCTTGGGTACAGAAGGTTGCGGCGGTGGAATTAGGTTTTCGTGGTGCTCCTTGATGTTTTCAGGGTACATAGGTATATATAGGAGGAAGAAGTAGGTCAGTGGAGCCACAAGGGGCCCACGATGGTGGAGGGTGCGCCCGGGGGGGGGGGGGGGGGTAGGCCCGCCCCCTGCCTCGTGGCCTCCTCGTTGGTTGCTTGACGTCCACTCCAAGTCCTCTAGATCACGTTTGTTCCAAAAATCACGGCCCTGAAGGTTTCATTCTGTTTGGACTCCGTTTGATATTCTTTTTCTACGAAACACTAAAATAGGCAAAAAACAACAATTTGGGATGGGCCTTCGGTTAATAGGTTAGTCCCAGAAATAATATAAAAGTGTATAAATAAGCCCATTAAACATCCGAAACAGAATATATAATTGCATGTAGCAATCAAAAATTATAGATACGTTGGAGATGTATCACATGTCACTTTTTGCGGAGTGAATTGGGAGTGCAATTGCACACCAAAAAGGGATGATAGATTTTGTAAGAAGCATAAATATTTTGAAACAAAAAAATTACAAGAGAGGCTAGATGATTGTGCTGAAATATTTATTTTTTTTGCCATCCTTATGAACTTTGCAATGAACATGGTCATTTAAATCTCCAATGCAAATTCTTTCATGATCAAATCGTGTCCAAAAATTGTGATAACTTGATTACCCTTGAACATTATAAAGAGATTAGTCTTCTTTTGGGGTATGAAGAAATGAACCGTATAACTAAGGGTATTCCAAAATTTAATCTTGAGAGATTTCTTGATTTTGACCTAAAGGAAATTTATATGTTTTGTGTGGTAAATTGCATTGAGAATCCTTATATTGCCAACTATCTAAAGTCAAGAAAACAAATAGAATATGAAGAGAGTACTAATGAAAGGGGAAATATTTCCCAATACCCTCCTAGTGTTTATTATGATGAATCAGGTAATGAGGAGGAGCTTCCTATCCAACCAATCTCATCAGTAATAAGCTTGAAAACATTAATTAAACCCACACATGATGTGGTGAAGAAGAAGAAAAGAAGAAAGAACAGAGGTAAAAAGGTATCTCTCCCAAATAATGTTTCTCCTATCACCATTGTGCCTCATGAAAGTGAATCAAATATGTTGATGGAGGATGATGATATTGATTATGATTTTGTGATACCTACTACTTTATGTAATGATTGTGATTGGGAAGACAACGATATCAATTATGATCTTGAAAATCTTTTTATCACTTGCTTGGAAGAATATAATAATAATGTTTGCTATACTATTTGTGCCATTCACGCTATTGATAAGAATGATTGTGATGATATGCAAAACCACAAGCTTGGGGATGCTATGTGTGATGAGTATGATATGTTTGAAGATTTATTTTCTAGAAATAATGCCTGTCCTAAGCTTGGGGATGCTTTTCTTAATGAATATGATCATTTGATTCCTTCTACTTTCAATAATAAAATTTATTATGATGATAGCATGCCTCCTATTTATGATGATTACATTGATGAAAGTGGGTTTGGAAGAGTGTCAACTTAAGGTAGTAGTGATCCCACCATTTTGGAGGGTGTTGAATCTTATTATAATATTGATGAAAGTGGATTTGGAGAGTTCATGAATTTATTTAGTGATACATCCACTATTTTGGAAGAGGTTTCAATTGATTATGACAATGAAGTTGCTATCTATGATGATTATTATGATGACATCTACGCCATAAAGAATGATAAATCTTCTATGCTTGTGCATCATGAAAAGAGTGTTGTATGTGATGTTTATATTGTTGAATTCATTCATGATGCCTCTGAAAATTATTATGAGAAAGGAACTTATGCCCTTACATATCTTAATAATATCAAGTTTCTTCTCTATGTGTTGATTGTTTTGAAGTTACACTTGTTTTGCCTTCCTATGCTAGTTGATTCTTGTTCCCATAAGTTGTTTGCTCACAAAATCCCTATGCATAGGAAGTGGTTTAGACCTAAATGTTCTAGTATTATGCTTCATGATGCTCTCTTCATGTTTCAATTCCTATCTTTTATGCGAGCATCATCGAAATCATCATGCCTAGCATAAAAGGCATAAAAGAAAAGCGCTTGTTGGGAGACAACCCAACACTTTTACCTACTATTTTTGTGTGTTCACATGCTTATACTACTGTAGTAATCATGTTTTATTGCTTTTGTTTCAATAAAGTGCCAAGTAAAGCCTTTAGGATCTTGTTGGGTGATAGTTGCTTTGATCTTGCTGAAAAACAGAAACTTTTGCGATCACAAAAATAATTCTAGTTTTTAACAGAATAGTGCATTTGAGTTGATTAGTTTTGCAGAAGATTAATATACAAATTTATCATGTTGTCCTAATGTTTCAGAATTTGAGGAGTAGCATAAGTATGGTTTGAGTACAGATTACTACAGACTGTTCTGTTTTTGACAGATTCTGTTTTCAGTGCATAGTTTGCTTGTTTTCTAGTTTCTATGGCTTATATTGCACAATATAAATTTTAGAGATGATATGATACAGTAGGCATTGTGTGAGAACAATTATGAATCTTGTCTTTGGAAGTACCAAGAGTGGAATGGTTTGCTCTTTATCATACTAACCTATCACACAAAGTTCCGTTAAGTTTTGTGTGATTGAAGTTTTCAAGTTTTGGGTGAGATATCGATATGAGGATAATAAGGAGTGACAAAAACCTAAGATTGGGGATGCCCAATGCACCCCCAAGGAAATATTCGAGGAATATCCAAGCAACTAAGCTTGGGGATGACTCGGAAGGCATCCCCTCTTTCCTCTCCCACATTACCGGTAACCTCACTTGGAGCTATGTTTTCATTCGTCACATGATATGTGTTTTGCTTGGAGCATAAATTTATTTTGTTAGGATTTTCTTGCTGTTATTTGGAATAATGTTTGCATCTTTTATTTCCCTAAAAGTGTCAAGTATAGCCTTTATCATGCTTATCTTGCAAGTATATGAGTTGCTGTTTGAAAACAGAAAGTTTACCGCTGTTGCAAAAATTCCCTAGAAAAGTCAGTATATGATAAAATGTTGAAACTTCTTTGCAAAATGAGCTCTGATATTTTTTCTTCAGTGTGGTAAATTTTCATAATGTTTGGAGTTAGGGAAGTATTGATACTCTTGCATTCTTTACAGACTATACTGTTTTGGCAGATTGCTGTTATGTTTGCATTGTTTGCATATACTTGCTTGTTTAATGATTCTATTTGAGGATAGGAATATTAAATATGAAGAGGCATTTAGTATGCAATGTTGAATAACAATTTTAGTGATTTTCTATAGTATATAATGATGAGGTTTTTGCATTGGTTTATACTAACTTATCTCACGAGTCCTTGTTGAGTTTTGTGTGGATGAAACTTTTGAGATTTAGGAAAATCATGATATGAGAAGAATTAAGGAGACACAAAAGCTCAAGCTTGGGGATGCCCAAGGCATCCCAAGATAATATTTCATGAAGTCCCAAGCATCTAAGCTTGAGGATGCCCGGTAGGCATCCCACCTTTCTTCTTCAACAATTATCGGTTAGTATCGGTTGAGCCTAAGTTTTTGCTTCTTCACATGATGTGTGCCATCCTTGAAATGTCATCTTATTTTCATTTTGCTTGATGTTTTAATAAGATACTTAGACCTAAAAGTTTTTAAATAAAATAGAGTCCTCAAATAGTTGCCAGAGAGGCTAAGTAAGCGGCATTCACATCCCGTCAACGAAGCTCTTTTCTATGTCATTTACTCTTGTGCTTCACTTATATCCTATGAGTAAATTGCTGAATAAATTGAATGCCATTAAGTTGAAATCATATCATTCCTAGTGGTAGCTTCACATTGGGTTTATAAAATAAAATCTTTTGAGGTTTGACAATCACAATATTGGTCATACAAGCAATTCATGAATAATTAGTATAAGGAAGAGAACTTTCACATATAAATACACTATCATGGAAATCTTTTGTGATTGTGAGCCCCCATCAAAATATTATATGCCAAAATTGTTGACGTTGGACAAGGTAGACAACGTAATGGTTTATGTTTGTTCATATTCACATAGAATTTATATTGTCATAGATCCTTCAACATGTGGTGCTTACCCCCATCTTTGCTAGCCAAAAATTCCGCACCAAGTAGAGATACTACTTGTGCATCCAAAAACCCTTAAACCCAAATCTTATTTTCAAGAGTCCACCATACCTACCTAAGGATTGAGCAAGATCCTTCAAGTAAGTTGTCATCGGTGCAAAAAGGCAATAAAAATTGCTTCTAGAAGTGTGAGATCATTTAGTGTAAGAGAAAATTGAGTGTTGTACGAACTTGTGATGGCAAAGTAATAAAAGCCACAGACTCCATAATAAAGGTTGATATCATAAGGGCAATATAGCATGACGTTCTTTTGCACTAAGGGATTGAGCATACAAACAAATAAGCGCATGGCAACCTATGCTTCCCTCTGTGAAGGGCCTATCTTTTACTTTTCAGTATTTACTTTTATGCAAAGAGTCAAAGTATTCCTATCTATTCCTTTTTATTTTCTCTTTTGGTAAGCATCATGTGGTGGGGAAAGACCTAGGCACATATGTCCAGTTGAATATGGGTAGCATGAGTTATTATTGTTGACACCACCCTTGAGGTGAATATGTTGGGAGGCTAAACAATAAGCCCCTATCTTCCTATGTGTCCGGTTGAAACGTTTTGCTCATGTGTACAAGGTGAGTGTTAGCAATCATACAAGACTATATGATGGTTGAGTATGTGGAGATCTTACTTAAATTATGTTGAATAAGTTGAATTGCAATTGCTTAGTGAGTAAGAACAAAGGTTGTTGAGTTTCAAGAGAATTCATTGTTTGAACCTTAACATGTGAATTGGTTGCTACTATAACATGAGAAGTTTCATAAGAAAGAATTGTTGTTATGCTGCTAGGAAAAGTGATTGATATTATAATTGATCAAACTTATGCACTTTGCTAGCATTCACACTTCATAAATTATTTCTTTTATCATTTACCTACTCGAGGACGAGTAGGAATTAAGCTTGGGGATGCTAATACGTCTCCAACGTATCTATAATTTATGAAGTATTCATGCTGTTATTTTATCATTCTTAGGTGTTTTACAATCATTTTATAGCAACTTTATATCATTTTTTGGGACTAATCTGTTGACTCAGTGCAAAGTGCCAGTTGTTGTTTTTTGCTTGTTTTTTTTACATTGCAGAAAATCAATATCAAATGGAATCCAAACATCACGAACTTTTTGGAGATTTTTTTGGACTAGAAGGAACCCAATGGGCCAGAGCTGCACCTGGGGGGTGCCCCGAGGGGGGCACAACCCACCAGGGCGCGCCAGGCCCCCCTGGTGCACCCAGGTGGGTTGTGCCCACCTTGGTGGCCTCCCGCACCCCTTCTTTGCACTATAAATTCCCAAATATTCCAAAACCCCTCGGGGTTAACCTAGATCAGAAGTTTCGCCGCCGCAGGGCTCTGTAGCCACCGAAAACCAATCTAGACCCGTTCTGGCACCCTGTCGGAGGGGGAATCATCTCCGGTGGCCATCTTCATCATCCCGGCGGCCACCACGATGAGGAGGGAGTAGTCCACCCTCGAGGCTGAGGGTCTGTACCAGTAGCTATGTGTTTAATCTCTCTCTCTCTCTCTCTCTCATGATCTATATCATGGGCTTTGTTAATATAGATGGATCATATGATGTTTCTACCCTCTATACTCTTGTTAGATGAATTGAATCTTTACCTTTGAAGTTTTGTCTTGTCGGATTGAATATTCAGAGATGAGAACACATGATATATGTCTTGCGGTATGAATACTACAGGTGACAATTGGGGTATCTTATTGATTCACTTGATATATGTTATGGCATTCAACTCGCGGATTCCCGCGGTGATATTGGGGTAATCTATGCATAGGGGTTGATGCACGTTTTTATTATCTTTTCTCCGATGGAAAATTTGGGGTCTCTTTATTGTTCTTTGTGTGGATTGAGTATTATGAATATGAACTTGCTTTGGTGTTATCTTAGTACGGACTCTAGGATAGATCGAACAGAAAAATAGCTTTGTGTTATTTTAGTATTGACTCTTGAATAGATCGAACGGAACAAATAGCTTTGAGGTGGTTTAGTACCCTACAAACAATTCCTATCTTTTGTTCTCTGCTAATAGGAACTCGGGAGTGATTCTTTGTTACACTTTGAGGGATAATCATATGATCGAACTATGTTAGCACTGCTGAGAGGTTGCACTAACGAAAGTACGGACCCTAGGCCTTGTTTTTAAGCATTGCAATACCGTTTTATGCTCGTTTACTATTTGCTACCTTGCTGTTTTTATTTATTCAGATTATAAAACTATATTTCTACCATCCATATTACACTTTTATCACCATCTCTTCGCCGAACTAGTGCACCTATACAATTTGCAATTGTATTGGGTGTGTTGGGGACACAAAAGATTTCTTGTATTTGGTTGCAGGGTCATTTGAGAGAGACCATCTTCATCCTACACCTCTCACAGATTGATGAACCTTAGGTCATCCACTTGAGGGAAAATTACTACTATCCTACAAAACTCTATGCTTGGAGGCCCAACACGTGTCTATAAGAATAAAGTTGCGTAGTAGTCATCACTACCGAACCTTGTAGGTCAACCAGAGTACGATCCGCACCAAAGTGGTATGGTAATCCTGTTCTGGAAGTCATGTTACTAGACCACGACGAACCTACAAACTATGAGGAAGCGATGATGAGCCCAGATTCCGGAAAATGGCTTGAGGCCATGAAATCTGAGATGGGATCCATGTATGAGAACAAAGTGTGGACTTTGGTTGACTTGCTGATGATCGGCAAGCCATAAAGAATAAATGGATCTTCAATAAGAAGACTGACGCTGACGGTAATGTTACTGTCTACAAAGCTCAACTTGTTGCAAAATGTTTTCGACAAGTTCAAGGAGTTGACTATGATGAGACCTTCTCACCCGTAGCGATGCTTAAGTCTGTCGAAATCATGTTAGCAATTGCCGCATTTTATGATTATGAAATTTGGCAAATGGATGTCAAAATTGCATTCCTTAATGGATATCTTAAAGAAGAGTTGTATATGATGCAACCATAAGGTTTTGTCGACCCAAAAGGTGCTAACAAAGTGTGCAAGCTCCAGCGATCCATTTATGGACTGGTGCAAGCATCTCGGAGTTGGAATATACGCTTTGATAGTGTGATCAAAGCATATGGTTTTATACAGACTTTTGTAGAAGCCTGTATTTACAAGAAAGTGAGTGGGAGCTCTGTAGCATTTCTAATATTATATGTGGATGACATATTGTTGATTGAAAGTAATACAGAATTTCTGGATAGCATAAAAGGATACTTGAATAAGAACTTTTCAATGAAAGACCTCGGTGATGCTGCTTATATATTGGGCATCAAGATCTATAGAGATAGATCAAGACGCGTAATTTGACTTTCACAAAGCACATACCATGATAAAGTTTTGAAGAAGTTCAAAATGGATCAAGCAAAGAAAGGGCTCTTGCCTGTGTTACAAGGTGTGAAGTTGAGTCAGACTCAAAGCCCGACCACTGCAGTAGATAGAGAGAAAATGAAAGTCATTCCCTATGCTTCAGCTATAGGAACTATCATGTATGCAATGCTATGTACCAGACCTGATGTGTCCCTTGCTATAAGTTTAGCAGGGAGGTACCAAAGTAATCCAGGAGTGGATCACTGGACAACGGTCAAGAACATCCTAAAATACCTAAAAAGGACTAAGGATATGTTTATCGTTTATGGAGGTAACAAAGAGCTTGTTGTAAATGGTTACATTGATGCAAGCTTTGACAATGATCCGGATGACTCTTAAGTCACAAACCGGATACGTATTATATTGAATGGTGGGGCTGTCAGTTGGTGCAGTTCCAGGCAGAGCGTCTTGGCGGGATCTACGTGTGAAGCGGAATACATAGCTGCTTCGGAAGCAGCAAATGAAGGAGTCTGGATGAAGGAGTTCATATCCGATCTAGGTGTAATACCTAGTGCATCGGGTCCAATGAAAATCTTTTGTGACAATACTGGAGAAATTGCCTTGGCGAAGGAATCCAGATTTCATAAGAGAACCAAACACATAAAGAGACGCTTCAACTCATCCACGATCAAGTTAAGGAGGGAGACATAGAGATTTGCAAAATAAATATGGATATGAATGTTGCAGACCCGTTGACTAAGCCTCTTCCACGAGCAAAACATGATCAACACCAACACTCCATGGGTGTTAGAATCATTACTATGTAATCTAGATTACTGACTCTAGTGCAAGTGGGAGACTGAAGGAAATATGCCCTAGAGGCAATAATAAAGTTGTTATTTATATTTCCTTATATCATGATAAATGTTTATTATTCATGCTAGAATTGTATTAACCGAAAACTTAGTACATGTGTGAATACATAGACAAAACAGAGTGTCTCTAGTATGCCTCTACTTGACTAGCTCGTTAATCTAAGATGGTTAAGTTTCCTGACCATAGACATTTGTTGCCATTTGATGAACGGGATCACGTCATTAGAGAATGATGTGATGGACAAGACACATCCGTTAGCTTAGCATTATGATCGTTAAATTTTATTGCTATAGCTTTCTTCATGACTTATACATATTCCTCTGACTATGAGATTATGCAACTCCCAAATACCAGAGGAGCACCTTGTGTGCTATCAAACATCACAACGTAACTCGGTGATTATAAAGATGATCTACCGGTGTCTCCGAAGGTGTTTGTTGGGTTGGCATAGATTAAGATTAGGATTTGTCACTCTGAGTATCGGAGAGGTATCTCTGGGCCACTAGTAGAAAAAGGGTCAAATGTGAAGCACATTAGTGCCGGTTTGAATTTGAGCCGGCACTAATGTGACCATTAGTGCCGGTTCCAACGGCTAGGCGGGCGGGCATCATTAGTACCGGTTCATGGGCAACCTTTAGTACCGGTTCATGCCACGAACCGGTTCTAATGAGGATGTGTCAGGCTATGGTCAGGCTGGGGCCCCCATGAAGACCTTTAGTACCGGTTCATGCCATGAACCGGTACTAGAGTTTCTTAGTAAGCTGATTTTTAGTCCCACCTCGCCAAGAGAGAGGCAGTATGAGCGGTTTATAAGCCGTGAATGCATAGACAATGACGAAGAGGCGCAATGCTCACCTGCATGTTGATTAGCTTCAAGTCTTTCGAAATAGCATAGATTGCACTGAGCTATGTGCAGTGCAGTCTACACTATTCCGAAAGGCTTGAAGCAAATTAACCAGCATTGCACCTCTTTTTTATTTTTAATAACTTATTTGAACTCCGGACTTCTTTTGTGTTCAGTATGCAGCATTCAAAGCGACGTCATCAATTTCCAACATGTTCTGACATCATTTGTTGTTTTTCGGTCATTTACCTAATTGTTTAGAGAGCTAAATGACCGTGAAATTGAAAATCACTACAAAATGAATTCTGAAAATGTTGAAACTTGGCATGGTATCATCATTTCACCCGCATAGCATGTGCGAAAGAGTAGAGAGGGTCACGGCAAAAACTGGACGCACTTCATGTACAAACTAGACAAACTCTTTCGGAGTATCAGGGTTTCGGACGAGAACTCATCTGTTACACGGGCACTTCAATGTTTTTTAAACTTATTTGAACTCCTGACTTCTTTTGTGTTCAGTATGCAGCATTCAAAGCGACGTCATCAATTTCCAACATGTTCTGACATCATTTGTTGTTTTTCGGTCATTTACCTAATTGTTTAGAGAGCTAAATGACCGTGAAATTGAAAATCACTACAAAATGAATTCTGAAAATGTTGAAACTTGGCATGGTATCATCATTTCACCCGCATAGCATGTGCGAAAGAGTAGAGAGGGTCACGGCAAAAACTGGACGCACTTCGTGTACAAACTGGACAAACTCTTTCGGAGTATCAGGGTTTCGGACGAGAACTCATCTGTTACACGGGCACTTCGATGTTTTTAATAACTTATTTGAACTCCGGACTTCTTTTGTGTTCAGTATGCAGCATTCAAAGCGACGTCATCAATTTCCAACATGTTCTGACATCATTTATTGTTTTTCGGTCATTTACCTAATTGTTTAGAGAGCTAAATGACCGTGAAATTGAAAATCACTACAAAATGAATTCTGAAAATGTTGAAACTTGGCATGGTATCATCATTTCACCCGCATAGCATGTGCGAAAGAGTAGAGAGGGTCACGGCAAAAACTGGACGCACTTCGTGTACAAACTGGAAATAGAAGAAAATAAATAGAAAAAAGAAATAATGCAAAAAAGAAAAAAACTATACAAAACAATTACTCAAAAATAAATAGAAGAAAATAAATAATGCAGAAAAGAAAAAAACTATATAAAAATTACTCAAAAATAGATAGAAGAAAATAAATAATGCAGAAAAAACTATATAAAAAATTTGTTGGCGCGCTGCCCAGTGGGCCTGCCAGACCTAGGGTGTGCAAATGCAGGCCCAGAAGGGCCAGCAGACTCATAGGGCAGCGCGCCCTAGTTAGGCCAAGAAAGCCTGCTATATAGAGAAGCTCGAAGGAGCAGCCGCGGCTGGGTTTATAAACCAGTGCGGCTGCCCTTCGCTCGGCGAGGTGGGACTAAACATTGTGCACCGCCGGTGGCAGCGCACAACCATTAGTACCGGTTGGTGGCTCCAACCGGTACTAAAGGGGGTCTTTAGTACCGGTTCGTGGCACGAACCGGTACTAAAGGGGCCGTTTCCCGTCCCTTGGCCTGGCGAAAATTGGCCTTTAGTACCGGTTGGTGGCTCCAACCGGTACTAAAGACCCCTCCTATATATATGGCACTTACAAAAAAATCAGTTTCATCGACCACCAGTACTTCTTCTCGATCCAACTTCTTCGCCGCGCCCGTCGCCCATCGCGCGCCGCCCTCGCCGCCCCCGCCTCCCGTCGTCGCCGTCACCGCCGTCGCCCACGCCACCCGTCGTCGCCGTCACCGCCGTCGCCCCCGCCACCCGTCGTCGCCGTCATCGCCGTCGCCCCCGCGCGCCGCGCCCGTCGCCGCCGCCTCTCGCCCGCCGCGCCCGTCCCCTTCATCGCCCGCCGCTGCCCGTACGCCGCCGCCACCCGCTCGTACACACACACACACACACACACACACACACCACACACCACACACACACACACACCACACACCACACACCACACATTGTTTTTACTTATTTTCTATTTTCTATTGTTTAGATTAATGTTAGATAAATTACGTAGATAATTATGTTAGAATGTTAATGTTAGATGAATTATATGGAAAAGATGTTAAATATTAATGTCAAATATATTTTACATGAATTAGAACAAGTTGAACTAGTTGAATTAGTATAGCTAGATATTAATTAGGTATATATATGAGATTTGAACTAGTTGAATTAATATAACTAGTTTATTTTTAGTATGAAAATTAATAGAACAAGTTTATTTTTAGTAAGAAAATTTAGGTATATATATGAGATTTGATGATCTAATCAAAATATTACTATATAGAACTACCTACTTTAGTTTAGTAAGAAATTAATATAACTAGTTTATTTTTAGTAAATGCTTAGTTGAATTAATAGAACTAGTTTATTTAGTTGAATTAATAGAACTAGTAAGTGTTTAATGTTTCACCTATATATGAACATATGTTAGATATTAATGTCAAATGTTAGATGAATTAGATATAAATTATATGTTAGATATATATTTAATTTAGTTATATGAGATTTCATTATCTAGTTAACATTTTATTATATCGAACTAGCTACCTTATTTTAGTAATAAAATTAATAGAACTAGTTTAGTTGAATTAATTAGTTGAACTAGTTAGTTGAATTAGTTCAATTAATTAGGTATATTCTTCGTAAGTGCTTAGTTGAATTAGTTCAATTAATTAGTTGAACTAGTTGAATTAACAGAATTAGTTGAATTAATAGAACTAATAAGTGTTTAATGTTTCACCTATGAATATAGGAATGTCGTCTGACGACGAACACGATTTCATTATGTGCGAATACTGCGAAGACCAGCGCGGCCTGTGCAGCAGAAATTTTCTAGTTGATGATAGACGCTTCAGCATCAAGCTGGATGAGAACTTCGAAGTGGATACAGTAAGTCACAACGACAAGTCTTTTTTCGTAATTAAGCATGACTTATGCTTCATTTGCTTCAACTTTTAATTTTAATTTTTCACTATTCTACTAGCGTATCCCCTGCCATGCAAGAATTTTTGTCTTGGATAAGATAGGTTTCAGTCCTAACGAAACTATGGAGGTAAAAAGAGTTTACTTGAAGACCGAGCATGGTTATACCTTCAACGTCAAATTATACAATGCAGACACATACACCTATTTTGAATGCAAAACTTGGCAAGCACTATGCAAGGCTTATGCATTTGAGCCTGATATGGTTATCACCTTTGATATTCGTCCGGAAGATGATATTGAAGGTAATAGAGACATCTGGGTCGATGTGCAGACGCCTCCAGTTCTACCATTATGTGAGTTTCTCAACCATATTTATGTCTTCGATATGAGATTATTTGAACCAGTTGAATAATTAATAGATCTCAATTTATATTGACAGCTTACTTCCAATCAAGCAAACATGTCCGGCGCTTGGTAGACAGGACCGTCCACTGTCCCGGGGCTGAACTAAACTGCGAGGAGACAAGTCATTATGTTTCATGGCTTGAGGATCTTGATGCTGTCAAGACAAATTTCTTTCCTGCACTTAGAAATGTTAGTACTCAAAACGTGCGACCAATAGTGTTCGTACTGAACTACGGTCACATATATTTAGGAAAGATGGTAAGATTTCTACTATTTCTCCTCAGTGCATCTTTTGCATACATTATTTTTTAAGCTAAACTTCATTGCTAAGTATGTTACTATACGATGTTCTTCAACAGGGACTCCCGATGAATGTTGTGCCTGATTGGATCGAGACTAAAGGTACCATGAATATTGTTAGCTTACGGCCAAGATATCCTACAATGCACTTTAGTGCATTCAGGATTTCTAATAGCGAGGAATGCTTAATAGTAAAAGACTGGAGCAAAATTGTGAACGATCACAGAGAAGTACTAGGGGGCAGCAATCAGAAGCGCAACCCACGATTAGGAGACAGGTTCATCTGCATGCTCCAATATGATGAATCAGCAAAGCTATACATGTTCTATGCTATTTTACCTGAGAGAGAGCAGCAGGAGTGATTAATTAGCTAGTTCATGCTCTTAGTACTTGTCCTCTCATGTCCGTGTTCTTCGTCCTGAACTTAATCTCAAAGAGTGATTTGCTTTTGTGGTGTTATGAACGCTTATAATATCATTACCATGTTGAACTCGATGATATCTTTGCTATGAAAACCGTTGGTGATGATATATATGATGCAAGAGTTTTTATATTAATTAATATGATGATGATGATGATGATGAGTTATTATATCATTTATGAAAGAAATTGCATATTAGTTTCAACTGGATGGATTCTAGCTAAGTGATCAAGTATATGCCATATCCATATTACCTCGATCACTTAAGTAGGTGATCAAGTATATATAATATGGATATGACATATACTTGATGACTTAGCTAGGATCCATGCATCCAGTCAAACTAATCACCTAATGATTTAACAACTCATTATAATGTAAAACAATCACTAAATTAAATTGAAAACACAAAATTAAAGTAAAAATAAAAAATAAAACCAAAACACACCCAAACATTTAGTACCGGTTGGTGTTACCAACCGGTACTAATGTCCTACGCGCCCACGAAGCTGGCTCGTGCCACGTGGTTGCCCTTTAGCACCGGTTCATGCTGAACCGGTACTAAAGGGGGGGGGCCTTTAGTGCCTACAATTTAGTGCCGGTTACCGAACCGGCACTAAAGGGCCTTACGAACCGGTGCTATTGCCCGGTTCTGCACTAGTGGGCCCTCTCGGTATTGCACATCACTATAAGCCTTGCAAGCAAAGTGACTAATGAGTTAGTTGCGGGATGATGCATTACGGAACGAGTAAAGAGACTTGCCAGTAATGAGATTGAACTAGGTATGATGATATCGACGATTGAATCTTGGGCAAGCAAGATACCGATGACAAAGGGAATAACGTATGTTGTTGTTGCGGTTTGACTGATAAAGATCTTCGTAGAATATGTAGGAACTAATATGAGCATTCAGGTTCCGCCATATTGACCGGAGATGTGTCTTGGTCATGTCTACATAGTTCTCGAACCCGTAGGGTCCGCACACTTAACGTTCGATGACGATTTGTATTATGAGTTATGTGTTTTTGGTGACTGAAGTTTGTTCGGAGTCCCGGATGAGATCACGGACATGACGAGGAGTCTCGAAATGGTTGAGAGGTAAGATTCGTATATTGGAAGGTAGTATTCGGACATCGGAATGGTTTCAAGTGGTTCGGGTATTTTATCGGAACCCCCCGGGGAAGTATTGGGCCTACATGGGCCTTATTGGAGAGAGAAGAGGGCCGCAAGGGGCAGTCGCGCCCCCTCCCATGGCAGTCCGAATTGGACTAGGGGAGGGGGCGGCGCCCCCCTTTCCTTCTCCCTCTCCCTCTCCTTCCTTTTCCCCTCCGGTAAGAAAGGAAAAGAGCGGGGGGGGGGGGTGAATCCTACTAGGAGTGCAGTCCTAGTAGGACTCCCTCCATGGCGTGCGCCTCCTGGCCGGCCGCCTCCTCCTCCCCTACTTTATATACAGGGGCAAGGGCACCCCATAGCACAACAATTGTTCTCTTAGCCGTGTGCGGTGCCCCCTCCATAGTTTACTCCTCCGGTCATAGCGTCGTAGTGCTTAGGCGAAGCCCTGCACGGATCACATCAACATCACCGTCGCCACGGCGTCGTGCTGACGGAACTCTCCCTGGACCCTCTGCTGGATCAAGAGTTCGAGGGACGTCATCGAGCTGAACATGTGCTGAACTCGGAGGTGCCGTACGTTCGGTACTAGATCGGTTGGATCGTGAACACGTTCGACTACATCAACCACGTTAAACTAACGCTTCCGCTTTCGGTCTACGAGGGTGCGTGGACACACTCTCCCCCTCTCATTTCTATGAATCTCCTACATAGATCTTGCGTGATCGTAGGAATTTTTTTGAAATTGCATGCTATGTTCCCCAACACGAAGATCCTAGACTATCATCAAAAAGTGAATCTTTTTTTAAGCTCACGGCTTTCATCTTCTCCTTTTATCCTTTTACCCACACTAGTAAGCTGCCAAGGGTATCTAACACCTCAATGGCCTCTTCCAGGCCAGCGATGCTAGCTCTTACTACAAATGTACCTGGTTCAGACACCTGGTAGAAATAGTAGAGATCTCAGAGGCGATGGTCATGTATTTTATTATAAATATTTCTACAATAATTGTGATATTTATTAGTATACATAAATTTCTAGTGATAAGTGACTTGCATTTTGTGTCAAAAACTATTTTTATTTAGTTTGGATATTTATTTTGTTTGTGCTCCCAAGTGTTGCTCAGAGTGCTTGAGTAGGGTGAGCTTTTCCTAAAAAGTTTTTTAAGTATTGGTGCAATCAACTACACGTTGTCTTCATAGTTGTCGCTCTCGCTTCTATAATATTTTTTTGTTAGTATCTGCTTAATAAAATCACCAAAAGAGCGAGATGAAAAATCATAACTGCTATTCATCTATTCTTACGGATCTTAGGATGACTCGGCAAGATGGGATGATGTTGGGAAGGATACATTTATTCCTACGGAGCATGATTTTTCTGAGGTGGATGATATCGACCACGACAGTTATATAGAGAACCTTTAGCGCGATCTAAACTTGATTGCAAGTAGTTGGGAGATGCTGGTCTACCATTAAAACATCAATATCTTTCGATTTTATAAACTTTTATGATCTTATTTTCCCTACACAAGGGTTGTTTAATTAAGAATGAAGTTTCTGACACTATGATGAGCTATTCTCCCTTATTTATACTAAACTTCTCTACTTCACAATAAGAATTTCTTATGTTGACAAAATATTCTGATATACTATATTAATTCTATTTTATAACTATAACTATCAAAATTAAGTATTTAAACATGCTCACATATTTAATTATAAAAACTTCATAAAATTGTGATATTTATTAGTATAAATAATCTTCTCGTGTTAAGTGACTTGCAGTTTTTTGGCCAAACTATTTTTATTTAGTTTGGATAATTAACAAAGTATATATCTTGTTACAATAGTTTTCACCAAAGATCTACGCAAACAAATATTATCATCATACTCCACAAATAAATTTACGCTAGTGCATATCTTTGATTTTTCAATGCATCCTAAATATCTATATAATTTGGCAAAACCGTTTACTGTGTATGAATCGAGTAACCTGGTAGATATTCGTTGAATCAATACTAACAAGTTTCGATATTACTAAATAGATAAATATAGAGCTTACATAATGTCTAGATCGCGTGAGTATTACAAATACAAATTTGATTAAGTTGTAGTATTGATCATTTGTTTTCTTACATGGATTTTTTCTACAAAAATGGTGTGACTTGCCTAAAACATGCATCCATATCAAGATTATCGTTGAACTAGCCTCTCTGAAATTTGCTTGAACCAACTCTGTTTGATAAGATTTCAAGATTCACCTCATCTGCTAATTTGGAAAATGTATATCGCGCTAATGTACAGGCATGCTACTTTTTAGAGTCCTACGAACAAGGGGTGGGCTGGCAACAAAATCAATGGCAGAGCTTCATGGGGGCCAACCTCGGGCATGCCACCCCCCCCCCCCCCCCCCGGCCCAAAATAAACAAGCCTATATCCCTTTGTAAAGGTCTATTTTCCACTAAAAATAAGTTGAAAATAATTATGTTTGGCCCCCTCAAGCTCACCCCCCCCATGTTTTTGGCTCAAGCTCCGCCACTGGGCCTTATTGTCCTATAATAGGTCGGCCCTGAGCGTAACCGTTTGGAGCACCACCTCATAGCTGTGGGTAGAGGAATCTCATATTGCATTGTTGGCCTACAAAAACAATGCAGCCCTAAAAGGAATTTCCAGAGGAAGAAGGGAGGGGCAGATTTGGGGATGATTAAGGAGGGGGTGTTCTGTGAAAAAAATGGCTCAAATGCACATGTAAATGAGAGCATTGATCTAGGTCGTGTTTTTCTGTATCAAACGGTTCGTATGACTGTAATGGCGCGATTGTATTGCTTGCCTAATCGCATAGAAAATAAACCGCCTAGAGGTAAAAGAGGAGCAAAATAAGAATTACCTCCAAAGTTTTTTTCCTAATTCTCTGTTATTTGTCTTATGTTTACTCTGCGGAGGAAACTATTGATTACTTTAATATAAAATATTAGCATTATAGTAAGTCAAACTACTTTGACCATGTCTGAAGAAAACACATGCTGGTATTTAAAACATCAACTATATATGGCACGATCATATGTTTTATAATAAATCTAGTGGAATTAATTTGGTTTCTGGCTCCATGATGTTAGCAACAGAATTGTTTCCACCTCGGTACTCCCTTAAGAAATGATTTTGTTCTTGGGTGGATCTACAATGTATGACTGGGGTCAACTGATGTCAATGCCTCTCATGCAAACGTATATACCCTAAAACTGAGACATGAAAATGACTCCAATAATGAAATACCTGGAAGCTAGAGTTACTACTCGCTCCGAATGGGAATATAAGTCAGACATAATTTAGATCTCCAATTTGACTAACAAAACATGTGACATACACCACACACACACACACACACACACAAAATGTTTAGAGTCTTCATTCAACGACGAATCTTAAGATGGAGTATTTTTTGATGCCAAATAACTTAGATTTCGCTAGTTAAATTGAAGACATAGAAAACTGTGAGAGTAGTCGTCTTGACATGAGTGACCATTTACCCTTACTTCGCCTCCACGACTATATGTCCTTACAGTCTTCTTTTTCTACCTATCCGGAAATATGACAGTTTTTTACGAAATTATCCAAAACCATGACATGACAGGCTTAAGGAATGACTGACACGGATTATTATACTGTGGCAACTTTGGAGGAATAAACGCCCGACATGGAGGTAACTAATTTCTCCTATTACCAAAGAGAGCTACAGTACATATTTGCATTTTGCTGACCGGACGCACAAGAGATCTTTAAAAACGCCTCTTGCAGTGTACAGAGCTCCCGCGTCTGCGTCACCCAATCTGCACCGTCCAATCTGATCGTACGTTGCAAGGCAGTCGGAAAGACCATCTCAGCGCCGTGCCTGAGCAAACCGGGCGGCCGCCGGTTGGGGTCCCGGAGGGCAGCCGCGTTTGCCAGGCCGTACGTCCTACCAGCACTGGTCTGTCTCCCACGTCCTCCGCCAGAATGCCGGCCCGGCCACAGCCGCCCGCCGCATCATCATCCCCGCGGCGCGGCAGGCCACGTCCCGGTCGTAGCGCGTGCGCTCGTCGGGGTCGGCCAGCGTGGCGTAGGCCGCATGCAGCCGGATGAACCCCTCATCGCCACCGCCAACAGCAGCGTCCGGTTGCACCTCCCGCGCCAGCCGCCGGTACGCTGCCTTGATCTCGCCCCTGCTGGCCCCGGAGCCCACCCCGAGCACCTCGTAGTGCGTCCTCCCCACGGCCACCGCCGCAATCGTCGAGGACGCCTGCGCCGCCACGCACCGCCGAGGCCCGGCCACCCGCCCCGGGCGAGCCGATCCCATGACCGCCGCCGTCGACGTCGCGAACGTAGCCATCGATCGGTTCTCCGATCTCTGTTCTTCAGTTCTTGATCCAAAAGCAGAGTACTTCTTCGTTGCACTGTTATCCGTCCTCGTCGAGGAGAGCTGAGACGCCGGTGGATTTATAGGGGGTGAGGATGCAGGAGTCTGTGGTGGCATTCTTACGCCCAGCTCTCGATCTTATCTCCACAAAGATGCGGAGAAGAAGAAGATTATGTGTGAGCTCCCGCTGAGTCAGCCATGAGCGCGTGAGTTGCTTGTCGGCCTCTTGAACGTTGCTTTCGCGCCACCGATTCTGGATGTCATGTAGCATCTGATATGATCGATAGTCCACATGACCACATGGCATGGCATGACATGACATATCAAGATTGTATAGCTCAAAATGACAGATCTTGCTGTGGATAGTACTATTTCTTTTCTCTTCTTGGCGTGACATGTTGAATTTGAATTTTGAAATCTCGGTGGCTATCATATGTGTCACCCTATGGTTCAATATTGCCAACTTGTTTTAGAAGAAAAAACAGTATGTGACTTTGTGTTTGGATTCCCCAACAAGAACGATAGATTTTCCGTTATTGTTCTCACCGAGCCAGGTCTCGTGACGCTGACATATGGTGATGATATTCTTCTTTTATGGTGTGGACTTCGAGGAACTTGTTATTCTACCATTTGTGTGGAACATTCGAATTTTGAAGTTTGAATCTCTCTGTTCATACCGTCGACTTGCTTTATAAGAATTCATGAGTTTTCTCTTGTTGCCCCACATGCATGGAGCCACAGTAGATTTTTCCTTGCGATGATGATGAGCTAGTCGATTGTGTGGTCATATATTTTTTCCATTGCTTGGACTTTTGGGGCCTTGTTATTCTTTAGTGTTTGTGGTTATCTGAATCCGGTGGACTTCGCCCACAAAATTGTCCGCCTGAAAGTCATAGCTGTGTACGCATCTGCAGGCAATGGTCTGCCGTGACCTGTGATTTTTCTGCAAATCTTTGTACGTATCTGCTCTTCTTCTGCATATAGTCTAGATGATAGATGCGCCTCTGATCTTTCTACACAGTGTTTTTGTTTCTGTTCTAGATGGTTCGAGATGCTAGTATCTCCAGCTACACGTATCGTGTTCGGGGAAAATATTGTACAGGTGATGGAATTAACTTGCACCCAGCCGGTGTCGGTGCTTATCATCAGGTTCAAGTATGGCCGGGGAGAAAAATATTGTACAGGTGCTGGAATTAACTTGCATTTGCACCCAGCCGGTGTCGGCCAACAGCTTGCTTATCCTCACGTATGGCCGGGGAGGGCAGAAACGCCACAATGTGTGGCGAAACGCCAAAGGATATGGCGTTGCTGTCCAAATATCAAACACCATTGCTAGTGGCGTTTCAACTAGCATGTTCACATTTGCCATTTATTAATGAAGAGGAGCAACACGGACTAGTTTGGTCTTTCTAAATAGAAAAGAAACGTCATGGCTTGTGCCGTTATCAAAAAGAACAGATCGTGAAATAGTTTTTGAAGCAATTCATTTTGTGCTAAGGTTTGCTGTGAAGTTCAAAACATTGAAAAAGGCCTTGATGGGGTGGGTGGGCTGTCGGAGACGCCGACCGCACCGGTGCACCACGAGCGCCATGGCGACGTTTGACTGCGACGGCCACCCGTTGAGAAGATGGATAGAAGCCGGCCGGCGCGTACATGTGGGTGGCGGAGATGGATCGGAGGGGAGCAGCGGACATGGACGTCGCCGTGAAATGAATAGAGAAAGGATATGTATGTATGGCAAAAAGTGCTTGCTTGCATTATTGACGCTAATGATATGTGATATCCTGATAAGATGGATGACCTATGAAGAGAGGACACCATCAGTAGTACTACTGCTCAGTTAAGTGGATAAGATCTGGACCACTCAGAATCATAGCGATGTTTTTCGAAACATTTACTTTAGAGAACGAAAGGTAGCAGCATAATTTTGTGTAGTGGGAAATGCATATGCATGTGAGTAGAGGAATCAGGAATTCCATGGAGGGGGCTCTGGAAACGGTTCTGTAAGGGCAGTTTGGAAAGAAAAAGATTCTTCTTTATCTTTCCCCGACGACTGTCACAGGGGTTTAGAGTGGAAAGATGTCCTACCAATATGCGAGTTCCTTGTGGCTCTGGTATGAAGTGCTAACAGATGTGGCTAGCTACCATATGTTCGATTTTCAAGATGTCGATAGGAACACCGCTAGCTTCATGTTTGAAGTAAAAATTCTTACCCTGGCTTTTATTGGTCAGGCTCAGCAGCGAGAAACTTGTATTGTTTCCTTGTTGAAGGCGTTGTCTACTTTTCGTTGTGCTGGTCTTCATTGGTTGATCTGGGCAATCAAGATGAAAATCCTTGTCTAGGTTGTCTCCGTCCGGACGTGGCGATGGCGCGAGGTTGCTTATCCCTTCTTGAAGGAGTTGTTGTGGAATAATAAGTTGTCTTAGTGATAGGTGTTAATTTCATATTTGTTAATGTTTTGATTGTAATTGTATTTGTTATGTACTCAGCTTAATAATTAGTAATAATGATTGTGTGTATCACAATGATGCAGAGACCGGGAGTTTCAACCTCCTTTTCGTAAAAAACAAAGGGTAGTTTGGAATGGCTGTAAAAATAGCTTAGCCACCAATATTTTACAACCACTAAAATATGTGATCCACCTGGTCTCTTAGTGCTGATAAAAAATATTCATTTAAATCTTTCCGTAACCAATTGATCTTAAATGAGATGAACTTTCCTTTTAAGTTTCTTTGGAAAGTTAAAACTCCTCTGAAAATCAAAGTGCTTCTATTGCTGGCTCTTTGAAATAGTATTCTTATTAGAGATAATCTTTTGAAGAGGGGATGGAATGGTAATACGTGTTGTGTCTTTTGTGGTGTTAATTTCATATCTTTGATGTTTTGGTTGTAATTGCATTTGTTGTACTATGCTCAATAATTAATAATCTCTACTTCTAATGGAGCAGTTGGTAGGATTGCGTCGAGGTTTTTTTTTTTGTCCCAACACTTTCGTGCAGTTTTGTTTTGACTAGTTTTTTTCGTCCCCCCTCCCACCACCCCCTCTAACGGGTTTATTTTTGCCTCATTTCCCACACAATGAAGAAAATTTGAACGGATCAGAACTTTCTATGCGGGGGCAAGTTATTTAGTAATGTCTATGTGAAAAATCAAAAATGGTCAAACTCTAAAAATCAAATCTAAATTAATTAACCTTACCATAAATCGCTCGATCACATAAATTAATCTTTTCGTACGTCACCAAAATTACAGTTAACATTACCATATGTCGCCCAATCACATTAATGTCGCATGACATATCTCGCAAATATTCTCCTAACAATGTCGTACCTCTGGCCTCCACCGATCGATAGCCTACGAGGGACACATCACGCATCTCTCCTTCCCCCTTCATCTCCCCACTAGATCCCGCTCCCATCAGCCGCGTCCCTCCCGCCCAGCAGCGGCACCGGCAAACGGCGACGATCGGAGACCAACAAGACAGCATCGCGCCCGTGGTACTTCCCTTCCCAGTCCGCTAACCCTCGACCCCTCCCTCTACCGAGGCCCTTGGGCCCTGTCCGCTCAACCTCCAGGCGACGCCACGACGACAAAGGATGATTGTACATCCCAACGCCTCTCTTCTCCATCAGTCCACCAACTCCTCAAGGTGAATCTTCTCCAAAAGTACCCCTCTTCTCTCCTATCCATCAATCCACCATCTCCTCTGCTCTTTTTTTCTATCACTCATTCGTTAACCCTGGAACTTGACAGCTCTAGACTGAGATGTAGACTTCCCGGTAGAACTGCGGTGATCATTTACTCCCATTGGCATCGGCACATCTCTTGCCCCACCAGGTACGTTCATTTTAACCTTCATTAGTTGAGCAAACGATCTCAACAGCACTATCAAATGTTGTGCATCCATCAGCGATATCCCAATCACAAATATACTTTTTTTTAAATGCGAGCGATTTGTCTAGGTTTCTTGGTTTCTGTGCATGTGGATGTGGCATTAGTTGTTCGTTAGGAGGACTGTCACAATGATTTGCACATTAGTGCTCTTGGGAATAATTACAAATGTTGGTGAAAACTGCAGATGTTATAGTGTCAGGAGGGGGCTCAGCTAGAACAGCGTCCGCATGCGTGTACTCTAAGGCGGCCTCCTCTTATGACGTCATCAGGGGTGGAGCTCAATGGACCTACCCGATGCACGCACATCAGGGTCCAAAATCATTTTTGGTAGTCCCTATCATCACTTTGAACCAGTGCATCACCCAAGCCCATGTCTTGTGCATCAGGGCGGCCAACTATTTATTAGACATTTTGGTGTACAGCTAGCCCATTAGGTGTAGATGGTAGGTACCAGGAATAGGTTTAATTCGACTGATCAAATAGAGAAGCCGTTGATTTTGGGTTACCCTGAATGCTATATAAGATGAATCTAGCATTCTTGTGCTGCTCTGCCGAAACTGCTCAAGTCAGATATTTAAGCTTGTGGTCATTTGCTTTATGTAATACATCATATTTTATTAAAATCAATTTGCTTCATATAGTTCAATACTCCCTCACAATTGCTTTACATTTTTATAATAGATGCATAAATTTATTTAACGAGTCACTACTAGGGAAAACCCTAGTAGTAGCGCTTGTTTTGTATCTAGAAGTAGCGTTTGTACAAGCGCTATCACTAAGACGCTACAGCTAACTGTTAGCAGTAGCGCTGGAAAGCGAGCGCTACTGCTATACCTAGTTAGCAGTAGCGCTTTGCTTGGAAAGCGCTATTGATAATAGTAAGTAGCAACAGCGTTTCTTTTGAAAAATGTTGCTGCTAACTTTTTCTGTATTTTTGAAAATACAGCTTATTTTCATTGTGATTTTATATACAATACTTTCATCATATGATTTATGACCATGATTAGTTATTATATATAATAGTGAGTGAAATGAACGTGGAGTAGATTTAAATGGAGGCAACATGTGGTGCATGTCGAAAGTACTACTAATCCAAACTTGATCTAGTTTGGATTAGTAGTACTTTTGATGTGCACCACATGTTACCTCCACTTGAATCTAATCCATGTTCATTTCACCTACTGATATATATAATAAATCATCATGCTCATATAACAACTTAGCATCATGCATCATCGATCATAATAATAAATAACTCATCATTTGTATCATAATAACAAGTCCTACACATCATCATCGATCATACAACTTCTACTCGTTATAATAATAACAAGTCATACTCATCATCATAATAGTGATCTAACCAACCCTACTTAATTGTTATTAGCACATGATCATGAGTATTAGCTAGGACCTAAATACCCCCTCTAAGGTAAAATAGCATAAAACAAGATAGGCCATGACTCTCCATTACGGAGAACGGAGATTATCCTGTCTCCAATTTTTGCCCTTCGCACAATGTTGCTTCCAAATAGGTCCCTACGATTGGCCATACATTTTTTCCAATCTTTTGATTGTCATGTCTTCATCGGTTTTAGAAATCTGGTATAAACAGCAGTGATGCGTAGGATGACTTGGTCGTAAGTTCATAACATCAAGGCAACCATTCGGAAACATCAGATGAGGCACACAATCCTTCGGGATTTTCTGTTGAAAAACATAGTAATAACTTTGTAGTTAACAATGCAGTTGAGTTTTATAAGAATTTATGCAAAAGATGCACGGATGTCATAATAGTAAAAAAATCTTACCATGACATCTCCATGGATGCTACCGTAGTTTAACACATGCACTAGTGGCACATATTGACCATACTGTGGAGGAATTTGATAATAGTTATTGTAATTATCAAGATCGGTAATAAAGGAGATCAGATGATTTTTCTCCTGAATTCCGGGCCATCGGTGTAGTAGGTTCTGTCTACCATCTTCCGCACATTCTTTGAAGAATGAAAATAAGGTATTAATGGAAATAAGTTGTCAACTATTATGAAATAAACAATATAAATTACTTAATAACTATGTTTGAGAAACTCACATAGAGGTAGAATTGGAAGCGTATCAACAAGGACCCAAATGTCCATATTGTCTTGGGCGATGTCAGGATCACCAGATCCATGGTGACAAGCATACCCTCATGAAAATCATACATCTTGCAAAGTGCTTCCCAATTCGGGCAACCAAAATGGGATACGCTCTCGAAATTGTGTAGATTTACATCAAAATCCATACCATGATGGGTCCTTAGGTGAATTATCTTTGTTTCCATACTTCCATGATCTTCAAAATCCATCCTCTCCAAGACATAGCGTCTTGCATGGCATGGGATAAGCTAGTCGAATTGTAAAAGACAAAAATTACACGTTGAAGTAGCAGAAGTTGTGCTTAATTACGAAAAAAACACTTGTCATCGTTGCGTACCGTTTCAACATCGAAGGTCTCCTGGAGCTTAATGCTGAAGCGCCGACCTTCATCCAGGTGAGGCATGTCGCACTGACCCCGGTCGTCGTCTCACCAATCGCACTCCCCTAAGAGACTTTCTTCGTCCGACGACGACATTTCCTAGGTTCATAATTCAAAGATTAAACTCATACATTTAAATATATGGACTACAAAAACAAAATTAGATCATTATTATTCATCACGGGTTGACTATCGGTCTGCCGAGTCTTTTCTTGAAAACTCTTAGCTCATGTGGTGTATACATTCGACCGTTGGTGATGATCGCTCCTCCTTTCGTCCCCGAGTGCATTACACCAAAATGTCTAGCACACGGGAACAAAGGAGAAGCGACCCCCACGACAACAGTCGGGATTTTTCGTCCTCTCATATATGGCGGAGACTCTCCCTCACTGATTCCTCTCTAACATTTGCGATTGTCGGTGATGGACGTTACTCCTCCTTCCCCCAGTGCATAACAAAGGTCTAGCACAAGGAGAAGAATGAGAAACAACCCCCACGACAATAGTCGGGATTCTTCGTCCTCTCTCATATATGGTGGACACACTCCCTCACTGAATTTTCGACTGTCGGTGATGGTCGTTATTCCTCCTTCCCCTAGTGCATAACAAAGGTCTAGCACAAGGAGAAGAAGGAAAAATGACCCCCACGACAACAGTCGGGATTCTTCTTCTCTCATATATGGTGCCTCCACAGACTTAAAGTCAACCTAAAATGTCGTTTGATTATCTTTCTAGAAAATCCAAGCCACTCAATATTTCCTACATATTCTAGCACAAGTCATGCCAAAATTCAAGGAAAATTTGGCATGACCTTTGCTAAAAAACGACATATCGAGCGCCTGAAATTTTCCAGAACGGAAATTAATCAACACTCAGGCGAAACATAGGCCACTCGAAGGTGTTACCTGCAAACATGGCCGACCACTTTGGCAAGAACATATCCTATTTGAGCAACACAATATATACATGTTTATATCTACATCATTTCAATGGTTGAAAATATGAAAATAAACATTTCAAAATATCTTATAGGACTCATATTGACATGGAGATTTGGCTGGTCTCACCTCGAGGTCGGAGGGGGTCGGTGACGGGGACGACGACGGGGATGATGGAGGAGCTCCTTGATTTCTACAAAAACAAAAACCCTATAAGCTATCAACTAATCAAATGCATACGCCTTGCATAGTGCTCTCCAATTTGAGCATTTAAAATAGGAGTAGTTCTCCAATTTGACCATTCAATAAGCAAAACCAAATCATAAAATAAATTAGTATTCAAATTAGCATGCATTCAATAAGCAAAACTAAATCATCTCTTGAGTCCGTACATCCTCGAATATTATCACTAATACATCTCGAATAGTATCATACATATAACATCACTAATACAGCTAAAACCCTAGCGAACAATAGGTATCGGTGCGGGGGATGGACACCCAAAGAGAAGGAACCATCACAGGATCATAGCTCCAGTGAGATCCCTGAAGAACCTGCCATGCATTGGAGAACCTGCCCTCCAATGCAACCATGTAGCGATGGGCGTGCTCGTCCTCCTCGCTGACACGGTGACGTACCACCTCCGCGGGGTCCTCAAGCCTATGCACCGTCACTAGCCCACGCGACCGCCACCCAAGAAGGTTCGGGTCAACGACGGGATGGCTCCTCACCAAGCTATGCCCCCCGGAAGGTAGCACCTCCTAATACCAGCCCGGTGGAGCCCAGTCCCGGACATGGCCCCTCTGATCAAGCAGGCCTCCTCCGCCGAGTCAATGACGAGGATGCAGGATAGGCATCGTTGACGTCGATGCGAGAATAATTGCTTTAACTAAAAAATAACAAAAAATGTGACATGTTGAACATGGTTCGATCATAACTAGGGTTCATACTACATTATTATAAGATTAAACACCTAAAATATCTAAATTATATTAACTACACCTAATTAAAAACCTACATTTTGAACATGGTTCGATCATAACTAGCTAGGGTTCATACTACATTATTATAAAATTAAACACCTAAATCATAACCTACTACATTATTCTAAGATTTAACCTAAAATTTTCAACTAGCTAGGGTTCAAAATTAGCTAGGGAGGAGGAGTACCTCTCGGTGGAGGATGGCCGGCGCGGGTCGCGGTCGGTGGGGGAGGAGGGCCGGTACGGGAGGTCAGACGGCGGTGGAGGAGGCCAATGCGGGGAGGGGGGGAGGGTGACCGACGGAGGAGGAGAGCTGCGCGGGCGAGGGCGGCCAGCGGGAGAAGACCGGCGCGGGGGACGGCGGCAGCGACGGCGCGCGGTGGACGCACGCGAGTGAGAGTGTGTGAGGGGAAGAGTGAGGTCGAGCGCGGGCCAGAGGGTGGATAAGGTGCCCGTAGTAGTAGAGCTTGTATGTAGAAAGCACTATTGCTACGTACAATACCAGTAGTGCTTTCTACATACAAGCACTACTACTATGCCTGGCCTGCTGGCAATAGTCTGACAATTGTAGTAGTAGCGTGTTTTATGAACACGGCGCTACTGGTAACTGCATAGTAGCAGCGCTTACCGTGTGTAAGCGCTACTGATAAGTAGTAGCAGCGGTTCTTATAAAAAACACTACTACTAAGCTCCTGTGTATAGGCATTTCCCTAGTAGTGACTACAAATCCAAGTTAATTATATTATTGTTCACTTTTTCTTCATAACGCTTAGCAAACTTCTATGCTGCTTATTAGACCGGAGTTATGTCCAATAGATCCCGAATGGTTGGGCCAATGGTTTGCTCTCACCGCCTCAAACACCGGCAATAAAAAGATGTTGGTCCAGACAACACCCTGAGCAAGATGCTAGCAATGATTGAACACCGGTGCAATTCAAAGCATGGCGTGAAGCAACCAAAAGAATGGGGTTTTCCAGAATAGCAGCTACCCCGATAGGTGGGCCCATAGCGGATTTTCATTTCCACTTAGTTTTTCTGCTCCCTTGCACGATGTTGTTTTCCTATCAACACTACATGTAGTCCGAGCACCATGTCCAAATGTAATGGTTCACCAATCCCCATCAATACAACCCACGGAGTCTTAGCCGTGCTATATAGGCCCATCACCGTATGTCAAATATTAACACTTCAAATCTTTCATGTATCTCTACGGTCAATTAATATCGGCTCCATATGCAAGCCGTACCATTGGTCCACGTAAGGGGAGCACATGAGCTCATCCTTCTATCACCATTCTTGTGCTATTCTCCCCTATTTATATTGAACTTTCCTACTCCCCAGTAAGAACTCTTACAAAATTATGTTTCTCGTTGACAAAGTATTTTAATATACTATATTAACACTATTTTACAAGTATAACCATCAAATTAAGTATTTAAACATACTCACTTATTTAATTATAAATTTATTTATAAAATTGTGACACTTATTAGTATAAATATTTTTCTAGTGCTAAGTGACTTGCAGTTTTTTGGCCAAACTATTTTATTTAGTTTGATATTCAATAAAGTATCTTGTTACAATAGTTTTCAGTAAATATCTACGCAAAAAATCTTATCATCATACTCCACAAATAAATTTACACTAGTGCAGTTGTATTTATCTTAATTTTTCCAATGCATCATTAAATATCTATATAATTTGGTAGATTGTCTTACAATGTATGAATCGAGTAAATTGGTAGATTTGTTTAAATCAATACTAACAAGTTTAGATGTGACTAAATAGATAAATCTAGAGTTTGCATAATATCTATATTGCATAAGTAGTACAAATACAAACTTGAGTAAGTTGTAGTATTGATCATTTGTTTTCTTAGATGGATTTCTTCTACAAAAGTGGTCTGACTTCCCTAAAACCTGTACCCATATCAAAATTATATTAACCTAGCCTCTCTTAAATTCACTTGAACCAACTCAGATTGATAAGATTAGAAGATTCACCTCACCTGCTGATTTGAAAATTGTATATCATGCTAATGTACAAGCATGCTACTTTTTAGAGTCCTACAAACAAGGGGTGGGAAGGAGGCCTTATTTCCATATATTAGGTTGGCCCTGAGCCTGACCACTTAAGGACCACCTCATGGCAATGGGTAGAGGAATCGCATATTGCATTGTTGGCCTACAATAGCACTGCAGCCCTAAAATGAATTCCGGAGGAAGAAGAGAGGGCAGTTTTGGGGATGATTGAGGATGAAGAGTCCACTGCAGCCCTAAAATGAATTCTGGAGGAAGAAGAGAGGGCAGGTTTGGGGATGATTGAGGATGATTGAGGATGAAGAGTCCAACACATAGGGCTAGGTGACACATAGGGGGGTGTCAGCGATAAAATGGCTAAAGTGCACGCGCAAATGAGAGCATTGACCTAGGCCATGGTTTTTTGTACTGAACAGTTAGTGGAGTCGGCATGATTGTATTGCTTGTCTAGTCGCATAGAAGATAAACCGACTGAGGATACAAGAGGAGTGAAACGAAGAATTATCTCCAAAGATTCTTTTTCCTAATTATGTAAAATTTCGGAGCAAACTGTTAATTACTTTAATCAAAAAATTCGCATTATACTAAGTCAAACTACTTTGACCATGTCTAAAGAAAAACATGCTGATATTTAAAACATGAGTTACATATGAACGGTGATATTTTTAATAAATCTAATGGAACTAATTTGGTTTCTGGCTCCATGATGTTAGCAACATAATTGTTTCCTCCTCGGTACTCCCTTAAGAATGAATATGTTCTTGGGTGGTCAATGCCACTCATACAAACACATTTATCCTAGAATCCAAACATGATTATGACTCCAATAAATGAAATACGCCAAAGCTACTGTTATTACTCCCTCCGAAAGGGAATATAAGTCATTTATTGAAAATTAGATCTTCAGTTTAACTAACCAAACATGTGAAATACACCACACACACACACACACACAAAGTGTTTAGAACCTTCATTTGAGGACGTAGAAACACGTGAAAGTAGTGGTATTGACATGAGTGACCATTTATCCATACCTCGCCCCTGTGGCCAGATGTCCTCACGATCGTTTTTCTGCCTATCTAAAACTATGACATTTTTTGCGAAATTATCCAAGACTTTGGTAATTAATTTCGTGCGGAAACAAAGAGATGACTTTGGAGGAAGAAAACGCCCGACATGGAGGTAACTAATTCCTTATCAAAGAGAACTACGTACAATATTCCTTGGCCGTTAATTTACAGTAATTAGTTTACATATTTACATTTTGCTGACCAGACGCACAAGAGATCTTTAAAAATGCCTCTTGCTGTGTACAGAGCTCACGTGTCCGCATCACCCAATCTGGGACGTCCAATCCTGACCGTACGTTACAAGATGAGTAAAATTCATCGGTGGTACCTCAACTTGCGTCGCCCGGTCACTTTGGTTACTATACACAAGAACTCACGCAATACGGTCACTGTGTATGGTGAACAGTGAAAATACGGTCACTATGCACCGTAGACCGCGTGTACGCTGCAAATTTGACCAGTCCACGAGCTCCACGTAGGCGGGCAGAGGATTTATGTTAAAGTGCCCATTTGCGGGAGGGCATTTTTGTAAAAAAGCCGTTTAGATAGAAATCCCCAATTCTCCCGTCCAAATCCCTTGTTCTCGCCGCCGCCGCGCCCATCCTGCCCTCTCGTCGCCGTCGCGCCCATCCTGCCCTCTCGCCGCCGCACGCCCATCCTGGCCTCTCGCCGCCGCGCGCCCATCCTGCCCTCGCCCCCGACGACGACTGCGCCATGTCTTCTGCTAGTTCTGCCCGGTCTAGTCTCCGCGGCCGGACAGTGGTGGTGCCACTCATCCCATGTCCTCGCTGCTAGGCGACAGTGAGGTACTATGTTTCGAACACAGAGGATCACGAGGGCTGGGTGTTCTACAGATGTCCCAATCACTCCGTAAGTAATACAAAGGATCAGTTGATTTTGTTCTTGGCAGCAGTTTTGCCCTCTCGTTGGTCAAAGTTCACTTTTTTGCTGTTGGTTTGCAGGCTACTGGGTGTGATTTCTGGTTTTGGGAGATGGAATATGTTGCGTAGCTAGTAGATGCTCATTTCTTGGTTGGGATCCAAGCTGTGGATGCTGTTGGAGCAACAGAGGAGAGGAGGGAAGAACTCATTAGGGCTAGGAAAGAAAGGAGAAGGATTGCAGCTCAAGTGGCAACTAGTAGAGCTGCTTTGGCAAGGCCTGGCTCTCTGCAGCAGAATATGAGCAGGCACCAAGAAAGTGCATTGATTGGATTAGGTGCAGAGATCTTGGTGCTGCTGAAGCTTCTGTTAGGTAGTGTGATGCTGTTGTGTGCCCTCTGTGTTCTTTGTTGATGAAGAAGTAAGGACAAGTTCTCTCTGCATTAGAAGAAGAAGAAGTGATGAAGGAGTACTATAGAAGAAGAAGAAGTGATGAAGACAAGTGTTCATTTTGGTAGTGGAGAAGTGAAGACCAGCTTCAGTAGTTTAGCATGTTAAGTACTTTCACTAGTTTAATGTTAGGAAATGGCTATGAAGTTAGCTTGGTTGTATCAAATGTTATGGTTGTCAAGGCCAGAAATGTATGAAGTGATCTATCTATCTATCTTTAATGGAAACATTGTCTTTGTATTCTATTATCTTTCTGACATGATAGTTGTGAAATGAGTTCTTGTGTACTGTTTCATATTATATTTATGAAATGAAAATAATGGCAACAAGGATGTGATGTGGAAGCAGTATTGACATCAACAATAGAATGACAAGAAATGGGTAGACAGACAAGACAGTTTTCATACCAAAATATAGATTATGTAGTGCATCGTCATTAGCACTACTCAAAATAGAGTACCATAAGATCTTGAGATAACAAGAAAGGGAAACACAGTCATATTTTACATTGTTGAAAGAGTACTCTTGCTAAAACAAGATAAACAGTCTCATAGATCATCTAAAGATGTCAAACATGCTTGATCTTTGTGGCACATGCCCAGCTTCCTCCATGTTTCTTTGTGCTTGTTTCCTCAGCTGCTCCTTCTTTGCTGCAATGGATTGTCTCTCTGCTTGTTTCTTTGCAGCAAGGGCTTGTTTCTCTTCCTGCTTCTTTGCTAGGAGTGCTTGTCTCTCTGATTCCTTCTGTGTAGCAATGGCTTTCTTCTCTTCTAGTTTCTTTGCAGCAGCAGCCTCCTTTTGTGCCTTCCTCTCAGCAGCCAGTTTCTCCTTTCTCCGAGCAGAAAGCTCTCTTTGTGTCTCCACTATTATCTGCCTTGTCTCTGCTCTTGCTTGCCTCAGGATGGCCATTGTTTCCTTCTTCTGTGCAGCTGCCTCTCTCTTCTTCTCAGCTTCTATAGCCTTCTTTTCTGCTTTTTCATGCCTTCTTCTAGCAGCCTCTTCTGCTTTCTTCAACTCTGCTTCTATCCTTGCCTCTAGTATAGCTTGTTTCCTGTCTTGAAGTTCCTTCTCTATTTGCTGCTTCATGTCCAGCATCTTCTTAGATAGCTCTTCCTGCCTGATTGTGTTAGTGCTTGTCTGGGCCTGGTTCAACATTGCTTGTGCATTTGTTAAGAATGTTGATTCTGGGATTGGTGTGTGCTGAAGCACTCTAGGCAAAGGCCTCTATACATACACATGTCAAGTGTCAACAAATGGAAACTAAAAGCATGACTGAAACAGAGCAAGTGAGCAAGAGTACTCATGTTTAAATTACCTGCTGAAGCATGTGATCCACCATAAGATCTTCTACTACTGTACTGGTCTCTGCACTTGTGTTGGCCTGCTGCTCATCAAGCAAAAAGCTTGTTACAGTCTGCTGCTCCATAAGATCTGCTAGAGGTTGTGTACAAGATAGTTACCTGGGCTTGTTCTGGAGGTGGTTGTTGCTCCATATTAGCTTGTGAAGTTTCCAAATTGTCATCATGTTGGGGTGGAGGAGCTTGTGCATTGGGAGGTGGTAGACCATCTTTCATATATTTGCATCCCTTGATATTGTGGTCAGGCTCACCACAGTAACTGCAGTGCATGATTACACCATGCCTTGACATCCTCCTCCCTCCATTACTACAAATAATTTCTTCTGGTCCCTTCCTTTTGCTTTTGCAAGGCCTTCCAACATGCTTCTTGTAGTCTGGTGGATTAATTTCAGGCCCATTCATCTTCTCCCACTTAGTGATGTCCTTGCAAGGGTAGATGATGTTGCTATAAGCCTTCTTGAACATGGACACTGAGTAGCATTTATCCACAAAGGTTAGTGGATCTACTCTCTCATTCCTACGACATGCTATAACATGTATGAAAGTCACTCCACTTTTTGCCATCTCATACAGTTGCAGGACTTGCTGTGCCAGCCTACTATGTAATCTGTTCATCTATCCATCACTTGAAACACTCCATCTCCTGATTCATACACATAACATGTGTTGGCCAGCTCTGTCAGCTTGTCAACTAGTTTCTTGATCTTAGGGCACATTACTCCTTGCATCTTCTCACCCTCAAAATGCTTAGTGTAGTGCCTTGCAGTCCACTGTTGCTTGATCCTCTCAAACATTGAAAGAATTGGCAATTCTCTTGCCTCCAAGATATATCTGCACAACCATTGCATGTTATGTTAACAACAGTGATAGGAAAGCATTGCATCTTATGTTAAAAAGAGTGAGATGAAAGCATTGGAACTTACTTGTTGAACACCTCACACAAATTGTTGAGGAGAATGTCACACTTAGGTATGTCACTTTGGAAAGCCCTCACCCAAGTGTTTGGCTCCAACTCTTTCAACCAGGTGTATGCACCCTCATTTAGCACCTTCATCTCAAGCATGTACTGCTCATACTTAATAGCTGTTGTGCTCCTAGCTATCTTCCACAATTGATTCTTCAAAGCATCACCATTGTACAGCTGTTGGAAATTCTTCCACATATGCCTGACACAGAACCTATGTTCTGACTCAGGGAATACTTCAGTCACAGCATTTATCAGGCCTTACAAAACAACATAGACCAATACACAAAGTGTTAAACAAGTGTTCTCAAGTACAGTAATCTAATTAGACCATCAGGCAATGTGGTTGCATATACCTTCTGCTTGTCAGACATTACTGTCCATGGGGATGTGTTGCTAATAGCAAGATCACTCTTCAGCCTCTCAAGAAACCAAACCCAGTTAGGCTTGTCCTCCACTTCCACAACACATATTGCTATGGGGAATATGCAATTATTTGGATCTATTCCTACTACAACTAGCAACTTCCCTCTGTATCTTGTTTTAATATGGCAGCCATCTATGAAGATCATAGGCCTGCAACCTTGAAGATAGCCTCTCTTGCACATGTAGGCTTTGTAGAGCCTAGCTTGATTATCCAGTGCAAGGAAAAATGAGCTACCAGGATTACTTCTCCTTATCTCATTTCCATAATCCCACAACAGCTTGTACTGCCCTTCTTCATGTCCATGAATTATTTTCATAGCCAGCCTTCTTGCCCTTTGAAGCTTGGACCTAGTTGGTGTCATGTGCCATTCCTTATGAACAACCCTGGAGAAGTTTCTAAGATTCATATCTTGATCAGCCCTGAAACTCTCAAGGTATTTCCTGGCTAGAAAAGGTGCTGTGAAAGCTTTGATTTTCCATTTTTTGCAGCAACTATGTTCTTCAACATACTTCTTTACCATGAAACATTTGGTTCTGCTGTCATAAGAAGCCCACAAGTACTAGGTACAATCTTCATCACACACTGCTTTGACTCTTTTCCTGTCATTCACTGGTAACTTGACATCAACTCTGTTCTTGCAGCTGTATTCCTTAATTGCTTTCCTAAGAAAATCAACATTTTCAAACACTTCTCCAACATGAAATTTTGGACAAGTCAGATCCTCCTTTCTAAATGCTCTAAATTTGGTTTGCGTTTCATCATCTGAAATAGGTGCCCAGATATCTTCACCTTCAGATTCATAATCTGACATGTTTTCTTCCTTTCCTTCCCCTACAACTCCTTTATCCTTTGCTGTTGTTTTCTGCTTCACCTTCTCCTTCCTTTGAACTGGTTCATCCTCATCCACATTGTCAGCATAAAGGTCATCATCATCATCACTCATTTTAAAGTAACTATCTACCATGTCACTGGGATCAAAATCACTATCATCTGAGTCACTATCTGTTCCTACATTGCCTTCAAAACATCTCTTCTTTGCTCTGGTTCTCCTCAATTGATGTGCTTCTGCATCTTCATCTACTGCATGTTGCTCTGCTTCTCTTTCTTGCTCTACTTGCTCTGCATCTTCATGTGGCTCTGCTTCTCCTTCTTGGCCTACATGCTCTGCATCTTCATGTTGGTGTATATCATCATGTTGCCCTGCTTGTCCTTGTTGCTCTGCATTCTCCTCTACTCCTTCACCAAATGTGCATTGCCTTCTTACAAACATGAACGGATTGCCATCTTCATGTGGCACATTGTTTGGATACACAACCTGAATTGGTATTAGGGCAGTCTTCTCCTGAATTTCTAGGCTTTCTACTATGAGGATTAGTACCATCTTTTGAAGGGCTAAACACTGGTGGAAGTTCAGCCCTTGGAAATTGGACCACATCATCAACAACCTTCTTAGTAATCAAGCTGTCATCATGATCAAGATAAATACTGAAGAAATGATGCCCAATAGACAGAAAGGTCATAATTTGATCAGTATCTGCCTCAGATCTGATATGTCTCAAAGAACTCTGAGTGATGTCAAGTATTGGGATTTGATAATATGCCTTCAAACTGCCTTCCATCTCCCATCCAATCTCTTCTACTATATGTTCCACCATTATTGGAGATTGATGTCTACTACACAACCTTCTTCTTGTAGACGTTGTTGGGCCTCCAAGTGCAGAGGTTTGTAGGACAGTAGAAAATTTCGCTCAAGTGGATGACCTAAGGTTTATCAATCCGTGGGAGGCGTAGGATGAAGATGGTCTCTCTCAAGCAACCCTGCAACCAAATAACAAAGAGTCTCTTGTGTCCCCAACACACCCAATACAATGGTAAATTGTATAGGTGCACTAGTTCGGCGAAGAGATGGTGATACAAGTGGTATATGGATAGTAGATAAAGGTATTTGTAATCTGAAATTATAAAAACAGCAAGGTAACTAATGATAAAAGTGAGCATAAACAGTATTGCAATGATAGGAAACAAGGCCTAGGGTTCATACTTTCACTAGTGTAAGTCCTCTCAACAATAATATCATAATTGGATCACATAACTATCCCTCAACCTGCAACAAAGAGTCACTCCAAAGTCCCTAATAGCGGAGAACAAACGAAGAGATTATGGTAGGGTACGAAACCACCTCAAAGTTATTCTTTCCAATCAATCCATTGGGCTATTCCTATAAGTGTCACAAACAGCCCTAGAGTTCGTACTAGAATAACACCTTAAGACACAAATCAACCAAAACCCTAATGTCACCTAGATACTCCAATGTCACCTCAAGTATCCGTGGGTATGATTATACGATATGCATCACACAATCTCAGATTCATCTATTCAACCAACACAAAGGACCTCAAAGAGTGCCCCAAAGTTCTACCGGAGAATCACGACGAAAACGTGTGCCAACCCCTATGCATAGGTTCCCAATGTCACAAAACCCGCAAGTTGATCACCAAGACATACATCAAGTGGCACGTGGTATCCCATTGTCACCACAGATATCCACGGCAAGACATGCATCAAGTGTTCTCAAATCTTTAAAGACTCAATCCGATAAGATTACTTCAAAGGGGAAACCCAATTCATTGCAAGAGAGAAGAGGGGGAGGTGAAACATAAGATCCAACTATAATAGCGAAGCTCGCAATACATCAAGATCGTATCACCTCAAGAACACGAGAGAGAGAGAGAGAGAGAGAGAGAGAGAGAGAGATCAAACACATAGCTACTGGTATATACCCTCAGCCCCGAGGGAGAACTACTCCCTCCTCGTCATGGAGAGCACCCAGATGATGAAGATGGCCACAGGAGAGGGATTTCCCCCTCCGGCAGGGTGCCGGAACGGGTCTAGATTGTTTTCGATGGCGGCAGAACTCCCGATCTATTGTGTGATCTCAAAGTTTTAGGGTATATGGAGTTATATAGGCAGAAGAAGCACGTTAGGGGAGCCACGGGGGCCCCACGAGGCAGGGGGCGTGCCCCCCACCCTCGTGGGCAGCTCCCGTATCTTCTGACGTGGGGTCCAAGTCCATCAGGTGTGTTTCCTTCCAAAAATAACTTCTCCAGTTGATTTCATTTGGTTTCGACTCCGTTTGATATTCCTTTTCTTCGAAACACTGAAATAGGCATAAAAGAGAAAATCTGGGATGGGCCTCTGGTTAATAGGTTAGTCCCAAAAGTAATATAAAAGTGGATAATAAAGCCCAATATTGCCCAAAATAGTAGATAATATAGCATGGAGCAATCAAAATTATAGATACATTGGAGACGTATCAAGCATCTCCAAGCTTAATTCCTGCTCGTCCTCGAGTAGGTAAATGATAAAAAAGAATTTTTGATGCGGAGTGCTAATTGGCATAATTTCAATGTGATTCTTCTTAATTGTGGCATGAATATTCAGATCCATAAGATTCAAGACAAAAGTTCATATTGACATAAAAATAATAATACTTCAAGCATACTAACAAAGCAATTATGTCTTCTCAAAATAACATGGCCAAAGAAAGCTATCCCTACAAAATCATATAGTCTGGCTATGCTCCATCTTCACCACACAAAATATTTAAATCATGCACAGCCCCGATGACAAGCCAAGCAATTGTTTCATACTTTTGATGTTCTCAAACTTTTTCAATCTTCATGCAATACATGAGCGTGAGCCATGGACATAGCACTATAGGTGGAATAGAATGGTGGTTTTGGAGAAGACAAAAAGGGAGAAGATAGTCTCACATTGACTAGGCGTATCAACGGGCTATGGAGATGCCCATCAATAGATATCAATGTGAGTGAGTAGAGATTTCCATGCAATGGATGTACTAGAGCTATAAGTATATGAAAGCTCAACAAAAGAAACTAGTGGGTGTGCATCCAACTCGCTTGCTCACGAAGACCTAGGGCATTTTGAAGAAGCCCATCATTGGAATATACAAGCCAAGTTCTATAGTGAAAATTCCCACTAGTATATGAAAGTGATAACTCAAGAGACTCTCTATATGAAGAACATGGTGCTACTTTGGAGCACAAGTGTGGTAAAAGGATAGTAGCATTGTCCCCCTTTTTTGGCCTTTCTTTTTTTTTTGGCCTTTCTTTTTTTGGCCTTTCCCCTTTTTTATTTGGCCTTTCTTTTTTTATTTGGGACAATGCTCTATTAATGATGATCATCACACTTTTATTTACTTACAACTCAAGAATTACAACTCGATACTTAGAACAAGATATGCCTCTATATGAATGCCTCCGGCGGTGTACCGGGATGTGCAATGACTCAAGAGTGACATGTATGAAAGAATTATGAATGGTGGCTTTGCCAGAAATACGATGTCAACTACATGATCATGCAAAGCAATATGAGAATGATGGAGCGTGTCATAATAACCGAGACGGTGGAAAGTTGCATGGCAATATATCTCGGAATGGCTATGGAAATGCCATAATAGGTAGGTATGGTGGCTGTTTTGAGGAAGGTATATGGTGGGTTTATGGTACTGGCGAAAGTTGCGCGGTACTAGAGAGGCTAGCAATGGTGGAAGGGTGAGAGTGCGTATAATCCATGGACTCAACATTAGTCATAAAGAACTCACATACTTATTGCAAAAATCTATTAGTTATCGAAACAAAGTACTATGTGCATGCTCCTATGGGGGTAGATTGGTAGGAGAAGACCATCGCTCGTCCCCGACCGCCACTCATAAGGAAGGCAATCAATAAATAAATCATGCTCCGACTTCATCACATAACGGTTCACCATACGTGCATGCTACGTGAATCACAAACTTCAACACAAGTATTTCTCAAATTCACAACTACTCAACTAGCATGACTGTAATATCACCATCTTCATATCTCAAAACAATTATTAAGTATCAAACTTCTCATATTATTCAACACACTCATAAGAGAATTTTATTATTCTTGAATACCTAGCATATTAGGATTTTAGTAAATTACCATGCTATTGTCATATCCCCAGCTTCTAGTGCTGCCTAGTGTTTGCATCTTGCTTGCATCACGTTTAAATTTCTGAAAGTTGAATTGGGGAAAGCTGAAAGCCTCAGAAATCATTTTAATAAAGGGGCAAGAACCCTAAAATTGTAATCAGTGAATCCAAAATGCCCTAGAAATAGTTCTAAGAATTTTGGAAATAGTTATAAATCAAACCAAAATTTTGGAACATTTCTAAGGAATTTTTTGGGCTCTGATTTTAAATCAATATTTTATTTGGATTTGGATTTATATTCTTAACATATGGAATATAATTTCAAATAACTCTGAATGAGTTTATGTGCTTTTAGATAACTCCACTATGCAACATATAAATATTCAGGGGATTTTTGTCACTGGTTTTGGATTTGTTTTATTTGAAAACAGTGGCAAAAGAGATTAAATAAAACAAAAAAAAGAAGGAAAATAAAACAGAACACAACTTACCTGGCGCTCTAGCCCACCTAGCGGCCCATCTGAGCTGGCCGGCCCAGCCCACCTCCTCGACTCTGTCGTCTTCCTCCCCCTCGCCCCGAAGCAGCTCGGTGGCGAGCACCGACGCTGCCCTGGCCACCTCCTGCTTGCCACCGAGGCGCCCCCGACGCGTTTGGAGACGCCCCGCAGCCCCCTCTGTCTCTCCCCTCGCTCTCTGCTCTCTATCAACCTCTTTCCCCTCCTCTGCTTCCTCTTTTAAGCGCGCCCGAGAGCGCCGCCATGGACCACCGCAGCCACCGCCTCTCCCTCCTCCCCTTGAGCAGTCCAGGAGCTCCGAATCATCGCCGTAGCCCTCTCCGTCGACTCAGGCGACCGGAGGAGCCCCGACGCGTCGTCCTCGACCTCATCTTCTTCCTCGGCCACGGGAGGTCGCAGCCGGGATTCCAACACCGTCAAGCCTTCCTCGAGCACGCTGACCCTCTTCCCGTCCTCCTGTGAGCTACTGCGTCTTCCCCCTCTCTTCTCTCTCTGCTTTTGCGCCCCAGCTAGCTTCACCGCTATGCCCGAACCTTGCCGCGGCCATGCCATGTCGCTGCCGCGGCCAGAGCTACCTCCGTCCGCTTTTGAGCATGTCGTCGTTCTCACCGTGCTCTCAGGAGCCGAACGCACGCACCAGCTCCTTCTCCTGTGCACCGCAGCGTCGTCCTCACCGACGCCGAACTCCGGCCGCCGCCTTGCTCGCTACCGGCGCTGCTCCCGGCCACCCTGCGGCCTCTCATACGGTCCTTTGGATGCGGACGAGCAAGAGCTACTCCCCGGTGCCCTTAGCTCGCCAAACCACCACCCGTAGCTCAAATCCGAGCCGAGCCGCCGTCGTTTTGGTCACCGCCGGCAAGGCTCCGGTGACTGCCGACGTGGCCGTCATTAGCGGCTAATCGCGCCTCTAATTAACCTCCAGTGAAACAGACATCCGGGCCCCACTACCTAACTGACCGGCTAACTAAATAAGATTAAGTTTAATCTAATTCTAGTGGGCCCACATATCAGTTTTGACTATGCTGATGTGGCCGTTGACCCGACCCCACCTGTCTGTGACTCTAGCCAGCTCTGTGTCACTGACCTACGGGTCCCACCGGTCAGGTTTGACCCGGGCAGCCCTGTTGACCCTGCTGACATCACCCTGACGCATTGCTAATGCAATAAGTCATTTCTGGGTTAAAAATAATTCAGAAAATTCCAGAAAATAGTATAAATTCAGAAAATCATAGAAAATAATCTATAACTCCAAATGAAATAATTTATATATGAAAAATGATTAGAAAAATCCAAAGAATCTGAATATGGCATTTTCATGCATGTTTGAACAAGTTAACATCACTGAATAGGACAATTCATGATTATGGAATAAATGGTAATTAGTTTTGGAGTTGGAATTTGCTATAGGTTTGAATTCCACTTCAATGAACATGACTAACTGTTGCATTAGGTCAATTCAGTACTTTAATATGACATATCATTCATATGATTGTGCATTGCATTGATTGTGGTTCCGTTTGTGTTTGCCGGTGGTTGCTCCCCCCTCAGTAGACGTATGTTTTGGCGATATGATCGATGACACCGATGAAGAGTTATACTATCTTCTAAAGTGCCAGGCAAGGAAAACCCCCTTGTTCATTCCGATACAATCCCACTCTCTCTCCTGCTCTCTTTTACTGCATTAGGGCAACATCGATTCAACTGTTACATGTTGTGGTAGCTGAACCTTTTCCTCTGCATGACCTGTCATTGCCACAGTAAATAGTTGAAACCCACTAGCATGACTAGGAGTTGTTTGAGCCCTGATGTGCCTACTCATTCATGCTTGTTTGTCATGCCTACTACTGCTTAGAGTTGAGTCAGGTCTGATTCATCAGGGATGAATTGGAATGTGGTGAACATGTCCTACTGTGTGTGAGCTAAGTGTGTGAACACGATTTGGTAAAGGTAGCGGTGAGAGGCCATGTAGGAGTACATGGTGGGTTGTCTCATTGCAGCCATCCTCAGGAACTGAGTTCTGTGTTTGTGATCCATGAACAGTTACTACCACACATTGAGTTCCGGTAACTCGGCCCCTCTCAGCTTATTAATCAACTCAATCTCTGTCCAGGAGTTGCAACTAGTTTCTGGTGTTTGTAGGTAGTGTTAGTAGTCTACCAAGTGGCACCCGGTATAGGTGGGTTTGGGACAGACTAGGCACAGTGGCACGGTGTACCAAGTGGCACCCGGATGGTGGGCTTGGGAACCCTGCACACATTGATTGGGGCCGTGAGCGACACCCCGGCCGGATCTCCTTGCGGATGGAACCCGAATAGGCGATAAACCTGGACTAGAGACTTGTTGGTTAGTCAGGTCGTGGCCGACTCCCTCGCCCGGTTTCCGCTTGAAGGTTGCCGAGGTACATGACATGTACAGGGCGATAAGTGGCGACAGCGTGTGTGAAGAAGTACACCCCTGCAGGGTTATCATTATCTATTCGAATAGCCGGATTCCTCAGATATGGAAACTTGGAGCCCTTGCATAGTTCATAGACAAGCGAAAGTGGATACATTAAAATGCGCAAGATAAGTGTGAGTGCTATGGATGGCGTTCTCGCAGGGAGACGGGAGCGGATCCATAGTGGTGTATTGGTATGGTGAATTTGTGGACTCATGTGCGCCACCTCAAAGAGTTACTTGCAGTCGTAGTTCAGGATAGCACCGAGTCAAAGCTGGCCTGCTGCAGTTAAACTCCACCACCCCCTCTGTTGATACTGATGCATATGTAGTTAGTTCTGATGTAAGTCTTGATGGGTACATTTGTACTCAAGTTTGCTTAATTTATGTTTTGCAGAGAGACTTCAGTCCCGCTAGTAGTTCCACTTGGACTTCGACGTTTAGCTCGTTACCTCAGCTACGATCTTGTACCTTGGGAGGGTCTTGTAGATAGTCAGGCTTCTCAGCCTTTTTCATTTGTAGATGTCTGTACTCAGACATGTTAAGCTTCCGCATGTGCTTTGACTTGTATGCTCTGAATGTTGGGTCATGAGACCCATGTTTGTAATATCTCGCTCCCCGGAGCCTAATGAATAAATACTTGAGTCGTAGAGTTATGTTATGATGCCATGTTGTATTTACACATATCGAGCATATTGTGTGTATGATTGAAATGCTTGGTATGTGTGGGATCCGACAACCTAGTTGTTTATCCTTGGTAGCCTCTCTTATGGGGAAATGTAGTCTTGTGCTTCCATGAGCCATAGTAGTCCGCTACAGCCCGGTTCACCGGAGTCCTGCTAGCCCAGCACTACTGCTCCGGAACACTTGACTGGCCGGCATGTGATTCACTTCGTTCATGTGTCTGTCCCTTTGGGGAAATGTCACGCGGTGACATCCGGAGTCCTGCCTAGCCTGCTACAGCCCGGGTTCCCAGAGTCCTGTTAGCCCAGTGCTACAGCCCGGATTCGCACACTGCTGACCGACATGCTCGATGTTGATTCATGTATGCCTGTCCCCGTAAGTTAGTGCCACCTTGGGTTCACGACTAGTCATGTCGGCCCGGGTTCTCTGTCATATGGATGCTAGCAACACTATCATATACGTGAGCCAAAAGGCGCAAACGGTCCCGGGCCATGGTAAGGCGACACCCGTGGGAATACCGTGCGTGAGGACGCAAAGTGATATGAGGTGTTACAGGCTAGATCGGTGTGACTTAGAATCGGGGTCTTGACAGCTTTGGTATTATGTAGTTAGTTCTGATGTAAGTCTTGCTGGGTACATTTGTACTCACGTTTGCTTAATTTATGTTTTGCAGAGAGACTTCAGTCCCGCTAGTAGTTCCGCTCGGACTTCAATGTTTAGCTCGTTACCTCAGCTACGATCTTGTACCTTGGGAGGGTCTTGTAGATAGTCAGGCTTCTCAGCCTTTTTCATTTGTAGATGTCTGTACTCAGACATGTTAAGCTTTCGCATGTGCTTTGACTTGTATGCTCTGAATGTTGGGTCGTGAGACCCATGTTTGTAATATCTCGCTCCCCGGAGCCTAATGAATAAATACTTGAGTCGTAGAGTTATGTTATGATGCCATGTTGTATTTACACATATCGAGCATAGTGTATGATTGAAATGCTTGGTATGTGTGGGATCCGACAACCTAGTTGTTTATCCTTGGTAGCCTCTCTTATGAGGAAATGTAGTCTTGTGCTTCCATGAGCCATAGTAGTCCGCTACAGCCCGGTTCACTGGCGTCCTGCTAGCCCAGCACTACTGCTCCGGAACACTTGACTGGCCGGCATGTGATTCACTTCGTTCCTGTGTCTGTCCCTTCGGGGAAATGTCACGCGGTGACATCCAGAGTCCTGCCTAGCCTGCTACAGCCCGGGTTCCCGGAGTCCTGTTAGCCCAGTGCTACAGCCCGGATTCGCACGCTGCTGACCGACATGCTCGATGTTGATTCATGTATGCATGTCCCCGTAAGTTAGTGCCACCTTGGGTTCATGACTAGTCCCGGGTTCTCTGTCATATGGATGCTAGCGACACTATCATATACGTGAGCCAAAAGGCGCAAACGGTCCCGGGCCATGGTAAGGCGACACCCATGGGAATACCGTGCGTGAGGACGCAAAGTGATATGAGGTGTTATAGGCTAGATTGGTGTGACTTAGAATCGGGGTCCTGACAGCTTTGGTATTATGTACTTAGTTCTGATGTAAGTCTTGCTGGGTACATTTGTACTCACGTTTGCTTAATTTATGTTTTGTAGAGAGACTTCAGTCCCGCTAGTAGTTCCGCTTGGACTTCGACGTTTAGCTCGTTACCTCAGCTACGATCTTGTACCTTGGGAGGGTCTTGTAGATAGTCAGGCTTCTCAGCCTTTTTTCATTTGTAGATGTCTGTACTCAGACATGTTAAGCTTCCGCATGTGCTTTGACTTGTATGCTCTGAATGTTGGGTCGTGAGACCCATGTTTGTAATATCTCACTCCCCGGAGCCTAATGAATAAATACTTGAGTCGTAGAGTTATGTTATGATGCCATGTTGTATTTACACATATCGAGCATATTGTGTGTATGATTGAAATGCTTGGTATGTGTGGGATCCGACAACCTAGTTGTTTATCCTTGGTAGCCTCTCTTATGGGGAAATGTAGTCTTGTGCTTCCATGAGCCATAGTAGTCCGCTATAGCCCGGTTCACCGGAGTCCTGCTAGCCCAGCACTACTGCTCCGGAACACTTGACTGGCCGGCATGTGATTCACTTCGTTCCTGTGCCTGTCCCTTCGGGGAAATGTCACGCGGTGACATCCGGAGTCCTGCCTAGCCTGCTACAGCCCGGGTTCCCGGAGTCCTGTTAGCCCGGTGCTACAGCCCAGATTCGCACCCTGCTGACCGACATGCTCGATGTTGATTCATGTATGCCTGTCCCCGTAAGTTAGTGCCACCTTGGGTTCACGACTAGTCATGTCGGCCCGGGTTCTCTGTCATATGGATGCTAGCGACACTATCATATACGTGAGCCAAAAGGCGCAAACGGTCCCAGGCCATGGTAAGGCGACACCCGTGGGAATACCGTGTGTGAGGACGCAAAGTGATATGAGGTGTTACAGGCTAGATCGGTGTGACTTAGAATCGGGGTCCTGACAGCTTTGGTATCAGAGCCTGACTGCCTGTAGGATTACCAAGCCATTCTGGTCGACGTCGTGTCTAGAAATGCTTTAGTTATATAAGGGAATTGATTGCGGATGGGAACGTAAGGCTCTTTTTACTCCTTATCCTCATGACCTTCTGATCCGAGTCATCCTCTTCTCTTCTACGGGGATTAAGAACTAGGCCTTCTCATCTATCGATCAGGATGATGAGTTACTATGATAGAGACTTATAGGATTGATGGATTCAAGCCTTAGTTCAGTTTCTACTACTTCTGTGTGTTCATAATTGGTCTCAGAACCTTGATATTGTGACGTTGAGTGGTTATGTCACTATTTTGCAAGATGTCTCAACTATTTTTGAGCAATTACAGTCGTTATGCTGTCCGAGTCATCCCAGGTTTCTAAATAGTTTGATGCATTTGCAAATCCCTTCTTTCCGTTGTCGATGTTCCTTTGGGCCAGATTAAGCACACTAATCGGTCTGTTGAGGTACTCCGTTGCCTTGATATGTATGTTGGAGTTAGTATTATGGACCTAGGTGTGTCAGAAGATTACCTAGTAATCTAGCTATGTTTTGTGTTCCCCGTGTGATGATTCTGGCCATCATTCTTGAAAGCATCCTGTGATGCCATTTAGTAGTAGGCATTCTACTCCTGTGTTCTTGACCCAAGAATCACTCTGTTCACTTCGTGTTGATATTGCTGCTAGTTCCTTTAGGATATTAGTAACCTTTGTGATAGTCCTCGAGGTCCATGGTATTTCCTTCTTCCAAATACCATGAACCATTAAGGCAGAAGTTCTTTGAACCAAAAGATCACCATTAGAGCACTCCTGAGGAGTTCTCCATTCATAATTGTGACTCTGCCAGTCCTACCTCTTAGCATGGGTTATCCGGAAGAAATATGTTGAACTTGTTCGACATACTAACCTATGCATCCACAACTCAGAAAGTTAATATATTCCTTGAGTTGTCCCCCTTTAGTTGTATTTCGACCTTAGCCTATCAGTTGATAGTCAAGAGTATGTGTGCATTCGTGTTTATCGGTGCCTTTTACTCTTGTGGTCCGTCAAGCCATTCTATTCTAGAATGACTAGGAGAAACAAACTCCAGTACCTCATCCATTTCTAAGATTGGGTCAAAGTAGTTGTATTCCACAGATCAAATGCAATCAAGCTTTTGAGTATGTTCTACCCTAAAGTATTACCCACTTTATGTCAAGAATATCATGAGAATTGCACCATCTCTTATGAATTCTTGATGCAGTGATACTTCTTGCCATCATTTTTCATTCCTCGGTCCCGTGTTGTCGCAACCGGAATGCCGGCAAGTGAACTATGATGTGTGAAATAAATACTCCTAGCAACTCCGCTGCTTAGTAGTTAATGGACATTAATATCATTCTTAGTGTGTTGATTATTGAATCATCACCCTAAGGTTGATCGTGCTACCTAGTCCTTATTTCTGGTGCACTCTTCGATCAATGAGTTAGGATTTTCGACCCCTTTCTTATCATCTTGCCTCGAAAGCAAGATTGTCCTCGAGCATAGTAACATATCGGTGGTTTGTGATGTTCCGAATATCTTCTCGGAAGTATTACCAGGTTGACACCTGACCGCTATGTTGAGTTCGTGATCATGCTAGTTTTCCTCCAAACCACCCATTCTCCAAGAATTTGTGTTGGATACCCCTGAGCTAGTTGATTAAGCTAAACAACAACTTGGAGAGTTGGAGGATAAAAGCTTGTCTGACTTAGTTCGTGTCACGGGATATCTTTTGTGTGTGTGTTGAAGGAAGATGATATCTCCGTCGATTGGTCCTCGTGATCAGTTGTTGGATCTACTGCCTTGTCCAAACTTTGATTTGAGTATGGGCTATCGTCAAGTCAAATCAGAACCAACGATGTGCGTAATGTTGTCTTACTCGTGGTTGGTTCCTCGAGCATACACCATTACATCCTTTGGGTCTGATCAATGCTATCGCCATGTTCACATGATGGTGGAAGTCCAGTGATATGGAAATTCCGATGAGTTGCTGTTGAACCCATCAGCAACATTTTGTCTCCCCCATGATTCATGTTGAACATCAACCTAGCATTGGAAACTTTGTAAGCAATGCCTTCGTGTTCCGTTCATGAAGCTTATGCTTGGATGGAAGAAGTGACTTCCTCAAATTCATGTGCATTTGGAGCAAGTTGCCGCCATAAGTTCGAGAAAGATTGTTTTGTTTCCTCTGGTACCATCCCAAGTTAGTTATGCATACGTGCGAAGTATTCTATGGTTTGGTAGATTAATTACCTCCAGTCCATATGTGTCCCTAGCACACAAAGCCACTGACTGATTTGTTCTAGGAGAAGGAGTTAAGTGCTAATCCATGGTAATGCACAAGACCTTGATATCCTCGATGACGGTTCCCTACCTGAACTCGGTAGTGTTTCATTATAAGACTACTACGTGGTCATGCTTGTCTGGGACAGTGTGTTCACATGTTTGTAGCAGAACCAGCTCATGTTTTGGAGCTTACCACCGTAGTCCATTTCCCAAGAATCCTGCAACGTCATCTCGTCGACTTGTGTTGCAAACTTTCTTTTTTCTCTCTAGACTTGATGAGTCTGGAATATCCTGACACCAACCAGATCTGAATCTCAGGCAGATATGATGGTTGGAGCATTTTCCAAGAACTATAATATTGGTCTCTCGATAACCGTTAAAGTGGATGTCGTGGCCAACACATCCAGCCGGAAGACCTATTATTGTAGTATCTCGATTGAAGAAAGTTGGCCACCTCCCCATGAGGATTTCATAGGATTTACCTCCATAGTTAATCCTTACAGATTCTTGTGCTCCCGAAGTCTGACCTTTTACTTGATGTTCTATATATCAAACCATATCTATGAATGGGATACACTAGCACATCAAGGAGAACATTAGAAGCGGAGTGCTATATGTCTCTCGGTCGATCATCCAGATTTTGTTCCCTTGGCCTCGCTAAGGTCAAATCTAAGAAAGTGTTATCTTCCTTTACATCTGCATCATCCATCACCATTCATCATGGTGGTATGTTGTGTTGCCAGGATCCTTGACACGGATATTGGTAAAACCTTGATGAATATGGAGATGCTCAAGTTCTTGAGAGCACGCGCAAGCACTAGGTTTTACCGTTGGCGTTAACTGGGATTTGCTTCCAGTTTCCTCGGTTATGTTATAACCTTTTCAAACAATGGACTCACTCTCGACTGTTGAGTTCTTCCCCAGTTACCAGAATCATTCCCAACATTTGCATTTTGTTCCTAGCTTGCACCTCAGTAGTTGTTGTTCAGGATCATCTTCAAAAGTGGACTTACCATGGGTCCCTTCCATTTCCGGTGATAAGCAAAAATCATCCATTGCATTGTCTTCAACAAGGTAGTCCACATCATCCATTCTACTCTCGGTATGCCATCCCTACTTACTCCGCCAAACGATTGCTCGAGATTTCCCTAGGCTGGTATAGAGAATTTTATTGATCTATGTACCAAAAGTAATTCTTTTTGCCACTTAAGGGAATAATTCCATGAGTCACCTTTCCTGAGGTGCCCCGTTATAGAATCATGGCAATTTTTCCTTGCTACTTTGAAACCCTCGTCAAATTGTTTCTTCTGTCCCTCCTGATGCATGTTTTGCCTCTCAGCTCCAGAGATGTTTCTATGTCTCATTCAACGAGTTGATCTTGTGATCATTAAGATGATCCTAAGTTGCTCAAACCTCAGGAAGGTCGATTCTTCTTAAATTCTCCCTTTCTACTCGTTGTCATGTTGGATGTAGTTCTCAAAGCAAGACATCAAGATCAAGGTGATGCAATGAATCAACATCCTCGAGAAAGACATCTGGATCGTGAAGATTGTGTTAGCTTGTGTCCCTCTGTCTTCTTACCTCACGACTTGAATCTCGGGACAAGATTCTTGTTTAGTAGGGGTGAGCTGTCACATCCCTAGCTTCTGGTGCTGCCTAGTGTTTGCATCTTGCTTGCATCATGTTTAAATTTCTGAAAGTTGAATTGGGGAAAGCTAAAAGCCTCAGAAATCATTTTAATAAAGGGGCAAGAACCCTAAAATTGTAATCAGTGAATCCAAAATACCCTAGAAATAGTTCTAAGAATTTTGGAAAGAGTTATAAATCAAACCAAAATTTTGGAACATTTCTAAGGAATTATTTGGGCTCTGATTTTAAATCAATATTTTATTTGGATTTGGATTTATATTCTTAACATATGGAATATAATTTCAAATAACTCTGAATGAGTTTATGTCCTTTTGGATAACTCCACTGTGCAACATATAAATATTCAGGGGATTTTTATCACTGGTTTTGGATTTGTTTTATTTGAAAACAGTGGCAAAAGAGATTAAATAAAACAAAAAAACAGAAGGAAAATAAAATAGAACACAACTTACCTGGCGCTCTAGCCCACCTAGCGGCCCATCTGAGCTGGCCGGCCCAGCCCACCTCCTCCACTCTGTCGTCTTCCTCCCCCTCGCCCCAAAGAAGCTCGGTGGCGAGCACCGACGCCGCCCTGGCCACCTCCTGCTTGCCACCGAGGCGCCCCCGACGCGTTTGGAGACGCCCCGCAGCCCCCTCTGTCTCTCCCCTTGCTCTCTGCTCTCTATCAACCTCTTTACCCTCCTCTGCTTCCTCTTCTGAGCACGCCCGAGAGCGCCGCCATGGACCACCGCAGCCACCGCCTCTCCCTCCTCCCCTTGAGTAGTCCAGGAGCTCTGAATCATCGCCGTAGCCCTCTCCGTCGACTCAGGCGACCGGAGGAGCCCCGACGCGTCGTCCTCGACCTCATCTTCTTCCTCAGCCATGGGAGATCGCAGCCGGGATTCCGACGCCGTCAAGCCTTCCTCGAGCACGCTGACCCTCTCCCCGTCCTCCCTGTGAGCTGCTGCGTCTTCCCACCTCTCTTCTCTCTCTGCTTTTGCGCCCCAGCTAGCTTCACCGCCGTGCCCGAACCTCGCCGCCGCCGTGCCATGTCGCTGTCGCGGCCAGAGCTACCTCCGTCCCCTTTTGAGCATGTCGCCGTTCTCACCATGCTCTTAGGAGCCGAACGCACGCACCAGCTCCTTCTCCTGTGCACCGCAGCGTTGTCCTCACCGATGCCGAACTCCGGCCGCTGCCTTGCTCGCCGCCGGCGCTGCTCCCGCCCACCCTGCGGCCTCTCGTACGGTCCTTTGGATGCGGACGAGCAAGAGCTACTCCCCGGTGCCCTTAGCTCTCCAAACCACCACCTGTAGCTCAAATCCGAGCCGAGCCGCCGTCGTTTTGGTCGCCGCCGGCAAGGCTCCGGCGACTGCCGACGTGGCCGTCATTAACAGCTAATCGCGCCTCTAATTAACCTCTAGTGAAACAGACATCCGGGCCCCACCGCCTAACTGACCGGCTAACTAAATAAGATTAAGTTTAATCTAATTCTAGTGGGCCCACATATTAGTTTTGACTATGCTGATGTGGCCGTTGACCCGACCCCACATGTCTGTGACTCTAGCCAGCGCTGTGTCACTGACCTACGGGTCCCACCGGTCAGGTTTGACCCGGGTAGCCCTGTTGACCCTGCTAACATCACCCTGACGCATTGCTAATGCAGTAAGTCATTTCTGGGTTAAAAATAATTCAGAAAATTCCAGAAAATAGTATAAACTTCAGAAAATCATAGAAAATAATCTATAACTCCAAATGAAATAATTTATATATGAAAAATGATCAGAAAAATCCAAAGAATCTGAATATGGCATTTTCATGCATGTTTGAACAAGTTAACATCGCTGAATAGGACAATTCATGATTATGGAATAAATGGTAATTAGTTTTGGAGTTGGAATTTGCTATAGGTTTGAATTCCACTTCAATGAACATGACTAACTGTTGCATTAGGTCAATTCAGTACTTTAATATGACATATCATTCATATGATTGTGCATTGCATTGATTGTGGTTCCTTTTGTGTTTGCCGGTGGTTGCTCCCCCCTCAGTAGACGTATGTTTCGGCGATATGATCGATGACACCGATGAAGAGTTATACTATCTTCTGAAGTGCCAGGCAAGCAAAACCCCCTTGTTCATTCCGATACAATCCCACTCTCTCGCTCCTGCTCTATTTTACTGCATTAGGGCAACACCGATTCAACTGTTACATGCTGCGGTAGCTGAACCTTTTCCTCTGCATGACCTGTCATTGCCACAGTAAATAGTTGAAACCCACTAGCATGAGTAGGAGTTGTTTGAGCCCTGATGTGCCTACTCATTCATGCTTGTTTGTCATGCCTACTACTGCTTAGAGTTGAGTCAGGTCTGATTCATCGGGGATGAATTGGAATGTGGTGAACATGTCCTACTGTGTGTGAGCTAAGTGTGTGAACACGATTTGGTAAAGGTAGCGGTGAGAGGCCATGTAGGAGTACATGGTTGGTTGTCTCATTGCAGCCATCCTCAAGAACTGAGTTCTGTGTTTGTGATCCATGAACAGTTACTACCACACATTGGGTTTGGCTAACTCGGCCCCTCTCAGCTTATTAATCAACTCAATCTCTGTCCAGGAGTTGCAACTAGTTTCTGGTGTTTGTAGGTAGTGTTAGTAGTCTACCAAGTGGCACCCGGTATAGGTGGGTTTGGGACAGACTAGGCACAGTGGCACGGTGTACCAAGTGGCACCCGGATGGTGGGCTTGGGAACCCTGCACACATCATTTGGGGTCGTGAGCGACACCCCGGCCGGATCTCCTTGCGGATGGAACCCGAATAGGCGACAAACCTGGACTAGAGACTTGTTGGTTAGTCAGGTCGTGGCCGACTCCCTCGCCCGGTTTCCGCTTGAAGGTTGCCGAGGTACATGACATGTACAGGGCGATAAGTGGCGACAGCGTGTGTGAAGAAGTACACCCCTGCAGGGTTATCATTATCTATTCGAATAGCCGGATTCCTCGGATATGGAAACTTGGACCCCTTGCATAGTTCATAGACAAGCGAAAGTGGATACATTAAAATGCGCAAGATAAGTGTGAGTGCTATGGATGGCGTTCTCACAGGGAGACGGGAGCGGATCCATAGTGGTGTATTGGTATGGGGAATTTGTGGACTCGTGTGCGCCACCTCAAAGAGTTACTTGCAGTCGTAGTTCAGGATAGCACCGAGTCAAAGCTGGCCTGCTGCAGTTAAACTCCACCACCCCCTTTGTTGATACTGATGCATATGTAGTTAGTTCTGATGTAAGTCTTGCTGGGTACATTTGTACTCAAGTTTGGTTAATTTATGTTTTGAAGAGAGACTTCAGTCCCGCTAGTAGTTCCGCTTGGACTTCGACGTTTAGCTCGTTACCTCAGCTACGATCTTGTACCTTGGGAGGGTCTTGTAGATAGTCAGGCTTCTCAGCCTTTTTCATTTGTAGATGTCTGTACTCAGACATGTTAAGCTTCCGCATGTGCTTTGACTTGTATGCTCTGAATGTTCGGTCGTGAGACCCATGTTTGTAATATCTCGCTCCCCGGAGCCTAATGAATAAATACTTGAGTCGTAGAGTTATGTTATGATGTCATGTTGTATTTACACATATCGAGCATATTGTGTGTATGATTGAAATGCTTGGTATGTGTGGGATCCGACAACCTAGTTGTTTATCCTTGGTAGCCTCTCTTATGGGGAAATGTAGTCTTGTGCTTCCATGAGCCATAGTAGTCCGCTACAGCCCGGTTCACCGGAGTCCTGCTAGCCCAGCACTACTGCTCTGGAACACTTGACTGGCCGGCATGTGATTCACTTCGTTCATGTGTCTGTCCCTTCGAGGAAATGTCACGCGGTGACATCCGGAGTCCTACCTAGCCTGCTACAGCTCGGGTTCCCGGAGTCCTGTTAGCCCAGTGCTACAGCCCGGATTCGCACGCTGCTGACCGACATGCTCGATGTTGATTCATGTATGCCTGTCCCCGTAAGTTAGTGCCACCTTGGGTTCACGACTAGTCATGTCGGCCCGGGTTCTCTGTCATATGGATGCTAGCGACACTATCATATACGTGAGACAAAATGCGCAAATGGTCCTGGGCCATGGTAAGGCGACACCCGTGGGAATATCGTGCGTGAGGACGCAAAGTGATATGAGGTGTTACAGGCTAGATCGGTGTGACTTAGAATCGGGGTCCTGACAGCTATTAAGACTCTCAAAATAATATAAGTGAAGCATCAGAGTTCATCTATTTCTTCAAAATAAAACTACCACCATGCTCTAAAAGGATATAAGTGAAGCACTAGAGCAAATGACAAACTACTCTGAAAGATATAAGTGAAGATCAATGAGTAGTTGAATAATTATGCAACTATGTGAAGACTATCTAACATTTAATAATTTCAGATCTTGCTACTCTATTCAAACAGCAAGCAAAGCAAAAGAAAATGACATCTAAGAATAGCAAACATCATGTGAAGAAGCAAAAACTTAGGATCTACCGATACTAACCGATAGTTGTTGAAGAAGAAAGGTGGGATGCCAACCGGGGCATCCCCAAGCTTAGACGCTTGAGACTTCTTGAAATATTATCTTGGGATGCCTTGGGCATCCCCAAGCTTGAGCTTTTGCGTCTCCTTAATTCCTCTCATATCACGGTCTCCCTAAATCTCAAAAGCTTCATCCACACAAAACTCAACAAGGACTCGTGAGATAAGTTAGCATAAACCATTGCAAAAACCTTATCATACTCTACTGTAGCAAATCACTAAAATTATAATTCAACATTGCATACTAAATGTCTCTGCATATTTAATAGTCCTATCCTCAAATAGAATCATTAAACAAGCAAACATATGCAAACAATGCAAACATAACAGCAATCTGCCTAAACAGGATAGTCTGTAAAGAATGCTGCAACATCCATACTTCCCTAGCTCCAAAAATTATGAAAGAAAATTCCCACTGTATTAAATTTATCAGAGCTTAATATGCAAAAGGTTTCAACATTTTATCACATTCTGACTTTTCTAGGGAATTATTTCAACAGCAGTAAACTTTCTGTTTTCAAACAGCAACATGTATACTTATAACATAGGCATAGTAAAGGATATCAATGCCACTTTTATTGAAATAAAAGATGCAAATCATTATTCTAAATAACAGCAAGAAAATCCTAACAAAATAAATTGACGCTCCAAGCAAAACACATATCATGTGGCGAATAGAAATATAGCTCCAAGTAAAGTTACCGATGAACGAAGACGAAAGAGGGGGTGCCTTCCGGGGCATCCCCAAGCTTAGGCTTTTTGGTGTCCTTGGATATTACCTTGGGGTGCCTTGGGCATCCCCAAACTTAGGCTCTTGCCACTCCTTATTCCATAGTCCATCAAATCCTTACCCAAAACTTGAAAACTTCACAACACGAAACTTAAAGTAGAAAACTCGTAAGCTCCGTTAGTATAAGAAAGTAAATCACCACTTCAAGGTGCTGTAATGAACTCATTATTTATTTATATTGGTGTTGAAAATACTGTATTCCAACTTCTCTATGGTTTATAAACTATTTTACTAGCCATAGATTCATCAAAATAAGTAAACAACACATGAAAAACAGAATCTGTCAAAAACAGAACAGTCTGTAGTAATCTGGATCAAACGTATATTTCTGGAACTCATAAAATTCTCAAATAAATTTCTGGACCTGAGGAGTCTACCTATTAATCATCTTAAACAATAATTAACTAAATATCACTCTCCAAATAAAAATGGCATCAATTCTCGTGAGTGCTAAAGTTTCTGTTTTTTACAGCATGATCAACAAGACTTTCCCCAAGTCTTCCCAAAGGTTCTACTTGGCACAAACACTAATTAAAAGCATAAAACCACATCTAAACAGAGGCTAGATGAATTATTTATTACTAAACAGGAACAAAAGGCAAGGAACTAAAATAAAATTGGGTTGCCTCCCAACAAGCGCTATTGTTTAACGCCCCTAGCTAGGCACGATGATTTCAATCATGCTCACATAAAGGGTAAGAATTGAAACATAAAGAGAGCATCATGAAGAATATGACTAGAACATTTAAGTCTAACCCACTTCCTATGCATAGGGATTTTTTGAGCAAACAACTTGTGGGAACAAGGATCAACTTGCGTAGGATGGTAAAACAAGCATAACTTCAAAATTTTAAGCACATAGAGAGGAAACTTGATATTATTGCAATTCCTACAAGCATATGTTCCTCCCTCATAATAGTTTTCAGTAGCATCATGAATGAATTCAACAATATAACCAGCACCTAAAGCATTCTTTTCATGATCTACAAGCATAGAAAATTTACTACTCTCCACATAAGCAAAATTCTTCTCTTTCCGGATAGTGGGAGTAAACTCAACAAAATAACTATCATGTGATTGAAAATTAAGATCAAGATGACAAGTTTCATGGATATCATTATTCTTTATAGCATACAATTCATCACCATAATCATCATAGATAGAAGGCATGCTTTCATCATAGTAAATTTGCTCACCAAAGCTTGGGGGACAAAAAATATCATCTTCTCAAACATAGCTTCCCCAAGCTTGTGGCTTTGCATATGATTAGCATCATGGATATTCAAGGAATTCATACTAACACAATTGCAATCATGCTCATCATTCAAATATTTAGTGCCAAACATTTTATAGATTTCTTCTTCTGGCACTTGAGCACAATTATCCTTTCCATCATACTCACGAAAGATATTAAAAAGGTGAAGCATATGAGACAAACTTAATTCCAATTTTTTGTAGTTTTCTTTTATAGACTAAACTAGTGATAAAACAAGAAACTAAAAGACTCGATTGCAAGATCTAAAGATATACCTTCGAGCGCTAACCTCCCCGGCAACGACGCCAGAAAAGAGCTTGATGTCTACTACACAACCTTCTTGTAGCCGTTGTTGGGCCTCCAGGTGCAGAGGTTTGTAGGGCAGTAGCAAATTTCCCTCAAGTGGATGACCTAAGGTTTATCAATCTGTGGGAGGCGTAGGATGAAGATGGTCTCTCTCAAGCAACCCTGCAACCAAATAACAAAGAGTCTCTTGTGTCCCCAACACACCCAATACAATGGTAAATTGTATAGGTGCACTAGTTCGGCGAAGAGATGGTGATACAAGTGGTATATGGATAGTAGATAAAGGTATTTGTAATCTGAAATTATAAAAACAGCAAGGTAACTAATGATAAAAGTGAGCATAAACGGTATTGCAATGATAAGAAACAAGGCCTAGGGTTCATACTTTCACTGGTGTAAGTCCTCTCAACAATAATATCATAATTGGATCACATAACTATCCCTCAACATGCAACAAAGAGTCACTCCAAAGTCACTAATAGCGGGGAACGAACGAAGAGATTATGGTAGGGTATGAAACCACCTCAAAGTTATTCTTTCCAATCAATCCATTGGGCTATTCCTATAAGTGTCACAAACAGCCCTAGAGTTCGTACTAGAATAACACCTTAAGACACAAATCAACCAAAACCCTAATGTGACCTAGATACTCCAATGTCACCTCAAGTATCCATGGGTATGATTATACGATATGCATCACACAATCTCAGATTCATCTATTCAACCAACACAAAGGACCTCAAAGAGTTCCCCAAAGTTCTACCGGAGAATCACGACGAAAACGTGTGCCAACCCCTATGCATAGGTTCCCAATGTCACGAAACCCACAAGTTGATCACCAAGACATACATCAAGTGGCACGTGGTATCCCATTGTCACCACGGATATCCATGGCAAGACATACATCAAGTGTTCTCAAATCTTTAAAGACTCAATCCGATAAGATTACTTCAAAGGGGAGACTCAATTCATTACAAGAGAGAAAAGGGGGAGGAGAAACATAAGATCCAACTATAATAGCAAAGCTCGCAATACATCAAGATCGTATCACCTCAAGAACACGAGCGAGAGAGATCAAACACATAGCTACTGGTACATACCCTCAGCCCCGAGGGAGAACTACTCCCTGCTCGTCATGGAGAGCACCGGGATGATGAAGATGGCCACCGAAGAGGGATTGCCCCTTCCGGCAGGGTGCCGGAATGGGTCTAGATTGGTTTTCGGTGGCTACGGAGGCTTCTGGCGGCGGAACTCCCGATCTATTGTGCGTTCTCGAAGTTTTAGGGTATATGGAGTTATATAGGCAAAAGAAGCACATCAGGGGAGCCACGGGGGCCCCGCGAGGCAGGGGGCGCGCCCCCACCCTCGTGGGCAGCTCATGTATCTTCTGACATGGGGTCCAAGTCCATCATGTGTGTTTCCTTCCAAAAATAACTTCTCTAGTTGACTTCGTTTCGTTTCGACTCCGTTTGATATTCCTTTTCTTCGAAACACTGAAATAGGCATAAAACAACAAATCTGGGTCGGGCCTCTAGTTAATAGGTTAGTCCCAAAAGTAATATAAAAGTGGATAATAAAGCCCAATATTGCCAAAAACAGTAGATAATATAGCATGGAGCAATCAAAAATTATAGATACGTTGGAGACATATCAGAGACCAGGTGAGCTTATCCAAACTGTCATACCAAACTTTATGCCCATCAACATAAGCCCTATTGCTTCCTTCACCCATGAAAAAACCACCATGATGAAACTGCACTGAGAACTTCTCACTTCTTGCTCCCGCAAAAACAAAGCATAATTGATCACATCAAAATTGAACAAAAATGACCTTTTTGAATAGTACATCACCAGAAATCCCCAATGTTCTCCATAAACCAAAGCTCCAAAACCTATGCATATTCCAACAAAGGTGCACATACGGGTACAACTACTAGAAACCTAAGCCTATTTCATGTGGAATCGATGAAAATTAGATCCTTTCGACAAGAACCTAAAACCCTATCAGACAAATTGGGTTCGAAAAACCCTAAACCTAAATTACCATATGCGCGACAAATATTAAAACATATCATAGGCGAACACAATGCCAGCCCTATCAAACAAGAATCGAAGAGAAATAAGAAGACTTACGGCAGGAATCATCACTTATGGTAAATAGGGGCAGGGGCACCGTCGGGGCGACGAACAGGAGACATGGCAGCGGCGCCTCCACTTCACCACCGCGAGAAGAAACCCCTTCGCGCCGACCACGGTGACGACCACGCCGCACCACGCCGCACACGCCTCCATCACCTTCTCCGCCGGTTTGATCGGCTCGAACAGGGGAGGTGGAGACGTGGGAGGACTTTGGGGATCTGTCTGATAAATTGGGGGGTGTTGCTGCAAATGTTCCATCGGGTCGCTCCTCCTCGCGACACCTGGTGCGCGGCCTGGGAGCCGGACAGTCAACAGGTGGTCAACAGGCGGCGTACGCGCGGTCTACGGTGCACAGTGACCGTATTTTCACTGTTCACCATACACAGTGACCGTATTGCGTGAGTTCTTGTGTATAATGACCAAAGTGACCGGGCGATGCAAGTTGAGGTACCACCGATAAATTTTACTCTTACAAGATAGTCACCAGGAACTTTCCACCAGTGCCGTGCCTGAGCAAACTGGGCGGCCGCTGGTTGGGGCCTCGGAGGGCAGGCGCGTTTGCCAGGCCGTACGTCCTACCAGCACTGGTCGGCCTCCCATGTCCTCCACTGAAACGTCGGCCCGGCCGCCGCCGCCCGCCGCATCATCATTCCCGCGGTGCGGCAGGCCACGTCACGGTCGTAGCGTGCGCGCTCGTCGGGGTCGGCGAGCGTGGCGTAGGCCGTGTGCAGCCGGATGAACCCCTCGTCGTCGCCACCACCAGCAGCGTCCGGGTGCACCTTCCTGGCCAGACGCCGGTACGCCACCTTGATCTCGCCCCTAGTCGCCCCGGCACCCACACCGAGCAATTCATACTGCGTCCTCCCAGCTGCCACCGCCGTCGGCTTGGCGGCGGTGTTGGGGTCGTCATGGGAGTTGGCGCGGTCGTCAACGATATTTGCTTCAAGATGAGTGAAAGGATCGATACGGTCGACTAGAGGGGGGTGAATAGGAGACTACAAATTTTAATATTTCTTGTAGATTTTAAGTCTTAGCGGATAAAAGAGTTCACTAGATATGCAACTAGGTGAATGCAACCTATATGACAAGCAAGCTCCAAAAGAGAAATGCTAGGGAACAAACTACTTAGCAAGCCAACAAGCATACAACAAGGAAAGGTGCGGGAAAGGATTAACCACAAGTGAGACGAGGACGCGGATATTAACCCAAAGTTCACTCTTCCTTGGGGAAGAGATAATCTCCGTTTGGAGCGGTGCCGGAGCCAAAGCTTGCAGAATGCCACCAAAGGCTCACCGTATTCTCCTTCAAGTCACCCCCAATGGATGAGCCTCGAACCACTCGGGGTTGGTCTTGAAGGCGACCACCACACCTTTACAAACTTCTCCGGAGCACACCACAAGCAAGGAAGCTTCTAGAGGAACCTCTAATCGCCTAGGAGCCCAAGCTCCAAGAGTAACAAGTCAATGGGGAAGAAATGTTGCGGGGAACGCGATTTGGTTTGGTCAAGTTGTAGATCGGGTCTTGCTCTCCCAATCCCCAAAGTTTCAACAAGTTTGGGTGGAGGGATTGAGAGTATTGAGAAAAATGGGGTGTAGCAATGGTGGAGCTCAACAAGACATTAGGGTTAAAGGTTGGAGGTGGAAGAAGGGCATATATATAGTGTTCATGGGATGGTGGGGGTTTCTGCCCGTTGGACCCCGTGCGCACGGGCTAAGTCAGCCCCGTGCGCACGGGGTATCCAGAGACAATCGCACCACCTCGTGCGCACGGGGGTCAAAAGACCCCGTGCGCACGGGGTACCCAGAGAGTTGCGCAGTACCCCGTGCGCATGGGGTACCCAGTAACTTTCTGTTGCAACTTTCTGAGTACCACAGCACACACACTAGGTTCATTTTAGGAGGTCGGAGTGGGAAGGGTAAGAGAGTAAGGCTCGGCAAAGGCATTCCCACACAAAATTTATCCACACAAACCCCTCTTAATAGTGTGGTCTTTCCTACGACTCGAAGCAAACCAAAACTAAACCTTTGAAGCGTCAAAAGACCACGCCTTTGTCCTTTTTGAAATGGGGGGTCGCACATCTCCATCGCGGGCACTTAGAACCAATAACCTGAGATAACTTTGGCAACTGATATTAGTTCAACTAACCACATTGTCATCACACCAAAATATAGCATAAGTGCCACTAGCACTTTCAATCTCCCCTTTTTGGTGGATTGATGGCAACGTGGTTAGAGCATGGCATGGAGGATAAATAGAAAGAAAGCCATGGAACAAATAATGATCAAGATAGCTCCCCCTATATGTGTGCCCAAAAACAAGAATGCATCTAGTACACCCATAGGAGGTTCGTCCAAGATCATTATTGTTAAGTCATGAGATTCATCAAAATAAACCTACAACGGTGCCTAGATCTCATGACACAGTGTGGTGAGCAAATAATGTGAGACCCAATAAGCAAGAGGATAATTGCAAGGTTCAATAATAAAGCTGGAGTCTCACAATAACGCTAGAGTCTCACAACCACACAGACGGAAAGGAAATAAGAATATCTCCAGCCAACTAAAACCAACCAACAGCGAGAAACACGAGGCTTGAGATCTCAACACACCCACGAACGCACCACACACCCACGACACAACCACACCCACCACTTCTCCCCCTTTGTCATCAAGACAACAAAAAGGAGACAAATGGCGACACGAGACCCACTAGACAAGAGGAGGAGCACTCGAGGCATCATCATCATCATCAAAAAGCCACCCGGCCATTGGGAAAGACCGAGCAGTGGCCTCACTGTCAACGTCCTCTGAACCTGGACCGACCTCCTCACCAGCAGCAGCCCTTGCTGCCTTCTGCTCACACTGAACAAGCTTCTACTTGTTGATTTCCTTGATCTGACGATGCTGAATCGACTGACACATCTTGAACATGTTGCTCAAGGTCTTGAACAACGACTTCTTCTCTCCCTTGGCAAAGATGGCCTCAGAGCCAACAGACTTGGCCTTACCACGAGGGATCCATGCAGTAGAGGACATGCCTGGAGTGTAAGTAGCATGATCCTCGGGCCTAGGGTTGCGCCCCTTCTTGATGGGCACATAGGGAGCAGGAGCGGCTGGGGGCCAGTTGGAGTTGCGCTTGGGAACAGAAGTCTTGAAGCTGGCAATGTACTTTGCTGGACAAACGGTCTCAATCAACGCCTGTATGAATGGAGCATAGATCAAAGACTTGTTCTCTTGTACACACTGATGCAGCTTGTAGTACATGAAATCTAGAAGATCCACTTTCTTCTTCTGATGAAGATACACAAAGACATCAAGCATGGAGCTCCGAATGTTATGGGAATCCCCAGCCTTTGGAGTGAGGGTATACCGCAGGATATGGCGCATGGTGTCATAGAGGGGCAAGAGGTCTTTGATTGACCCAGTGACAAACGACTTCTCTTGTTTGTAAGCAAAGGCAATCTCATCCTTAGTGCGCTGCCCACTTTCCCGAACAATGCCAAACTCATCAGAAACAGTCTCTTCATCCATGAACAGGTAGGGAATGATCTCGGAGAACTTTGCCATAGGAGCTGAGCACTGATGCGTTCCGGACATCCATGTGAGGGTGCGAGCAGAATCATTGGAGAAGTACAGAGTGGCAAAGAACTGCATCACTAGATCTTCATTGTAGGGGTGGTTGAAAGTGACAAATGGAATCAGACCCAGTCGTCCAAGAGCGGAGTACACACCGGGATACAAATGATCATTGTCGCGCAGACTCTCAGTGTTGACTTGCTTGTGAGGAGCAAACTTCTTTGACTTGGTCATAAGAATCTCATGATAGATTCTTTGCTGAAACCCATTCTTGAAACGAGGATCCATTCACATACTCGTGGCCTTAACATACGGATGGTTCTGTCTCTCAACCCAGATCTCTGGCTTGGTCCACTGGACAAGAGTCATATTCCGGAGGTCACGCCTGCCCGAAGTGGCTTCCTCCGGACTAGACTCCTCTTCCTCTTCTTCATACTCCTCACCACGACATCTTCTTCTTCTATCGCATCATCTTGTGAGTCATATTCTTCCTCAGATTCATCGAAAGCCTCAACAACGGGCCGCTTTGAGGTTGCACGGCGAGCATGGCCCTGACCTGTCCTAGACCCCTGACCCATGTCTTCAGACGGCTGACGACGAGCAATGATGAAGTCCTTTGATCCTCCTTTTGCACGCTTGCGACGAAGCTCCGACCTCTTGTCAGCGGAGTCTGAAACACACACAAAAACCCAACAACACAAAGCACGAAGGACAAATGAGTACAAGTGCAAGATGAATGGCAAGGGGATAGACAAAAATCTAGGCAAAATTTCCTGGATAGCCCGTGCGCACGGGGGTTTAGACCCCGTGGGCACGGGGGTCTCGTGCGCATGGTACAGTACCGTGGGCACGGGGCCCCGTGCGCACGGGGGTCAAACACCCCGTGGACACGAGGGTCTCCCAGTGGCAGCCACTATCAGAAAGAACTCCGGGAGTGGGTGCAGCAGAGGGACCAAAGGATCTAAGCACTAGACTTCTATCTACAAACTAGTTGAGGCCAAACGAATCTAGGGAGCAAAGAAACCCTAAAGCTAGAAAAATAGATAGTAACATAAGGAGATAGACAAAGGAGACAAGACCAACCGGAGGAGGACCTCATCTGGATCCAGATCCATGGAGGAAGAACTCCGACAAAGCCCGGAGGAGCTCCGGCGAGTGGAGGCGACGGCGGCGGCGCTGGAGGCTTCCTTGGGAGAGGAGGGGGGCGAATGGGTGGGAATGAACCCGAGCCCCCCCCCCCGCCCCACCTCTTCAGAACCAGAAACCTCAGACCCTGTGCGCACGGGCTAAGTGAGCCCCGTGCGCATGGGGGTCCCATGCGTACGGTACATAGCCCGTGGGCACGGGGGGCCCGTGTGCACGGTACAGGCCCGTGCGCACGGGGTATTCAGGAACTTTGACATGAGTGGATTTTTTTTAAAATACAAGGCTGAGTGAATACTCTTACCCCTACTTCACAAAGCACTCGGTCTACATTTCTGAATACGCCGCGAGGAAAGTCCTATCACTATGGAAAGGGTATATGTGGAGCACTTGTACCAAAAGAGAAGCGAGGAGAACCAACCAAAAAAGAAAAGAAACACCACACCACACACACGAAACAAACACGGACACAACCCTCAAGCGAGGGCGGTGGCCGAGGCCACCATGTTTGAGTTTACTTGGTATGGCACCGCGAAGATATGAACCTTGGGCCCAAGACCAATACTCATCTTTGAAGCACAAGTACCACCTAAAGTGGCTTATGTGAAAGATTGTGTTTGTTTTATGCACTTCTAGGATAAGATAGCTCATGAGTTGAGCTAGCTCCCCTAGACATGTGCCTACATCTAAGCAAGATAGTACATGAGTATGTGTGTGCGAGCAAGAGTTTCATCCGAAGTTACTAATATCCACGATATTTAGCTCATGCCTTAACTCGCGGAATCTTGCTTCGTCAAGGGGCTTGGTGAAGATGTCTGCTAGTTGATTCTCGGTGTTGACATGGAGTAACTCAATGTTTCCCTTGGCCACATGATCTCTAATGAAATGATGACGAATCTCAATATGCTTGGTCTTGCTATGTTGAACCGGATTCTCGGCGATCTTGATGGCACTTTCATTGTCACACCAAAGAGGCACTTTGTCACATTTGACACCGTAATCCATCAAAGTTTGCCTCATCCATAATAATTGGGCACAACAACTTCCGGCAGCAATATACTCGGCTTCGGCTGTGGAGAGAGATATACAATTTTGCTTCTTTGAAGACCAACTTACCAACGATCTCCCTAGGAATTGACATGAGCCGGATGTGGACTTGCGATCAACCTTGTCTCCGGCCCAATCCGAATCCGAGTAACCCATTAACTCAAATGATGATCCCTTGGGATACCAAAGGCCCAAGTTTGGGGTATGAACCAAATATCGAAGGATCCTTTTCACTGCCGAATAGAGGCTCTCCTTAGGAGCGGATTGAAATCTTGCACACATACACACACTCAACATAATATCTGGCCTAGATGCACAAAGGTAAAGCAAGGAACCGATCATAGAGCGATATACCTTTTGATCCACTTCTTTACCATTTGGATCAAGATGAAGTTGACCATTTGTGGCCATGGGTGTCTTCATTGGCTTGACATCTTGCATTTTGAATCTCTTGAGCATGTCTTGGATATAACGAGATTGATTGATGAAGGTTCCGCCTCTCAATTGCTTCACTTGAAAACTGAGAAAGAACTTCAACTCTCCCATCATGCTCATCGCAAATTCCTTAGTCATAAGATTCTCAAACTCAATGTTAATAGCATGGTTAGTTGACCGAAAGATAATATCATCAACATATATTTGGCAGACAAACAACTCTCCTTTTACCCTCTTCGTAAAGAGAGTGGAATCTATTACCCCAATTTGGAACCCCTTCTCGCTTAGGAACGCCGTAAGGTGATCATACCAAGCACATGGTGCTTGTTTGAGTCCATAGAGTGCCTTATAGAGTTCATAAACGTGAGAGGGATGATCGGGGTCTTCAAACCCGGGAGGTTGCTTGGCATATACAAACTCCTTAAGAGGACCATTAAGAAATGCACTCTAAACATCCATTTGATATAATTTGAAATCATGATGAGAGGCATAAGCAAGCAAGATGCGAATGGATTCGAGACGGGCAATGGGGGCAAAAGTTTCACCAAAGTCCAAACCTTCAAATTGGGTGAAACCTTGTGCCACTAACCTTGCCTTGTTCCTTATTACTTGTCCATATCCATCTTGTTTGTTCTTGAAAATCCACTTTGTTCCAATGACATTATGAAATTCCTTGGGTCTTTCTACAAGGGTCCACACTTAGTTGCGTGTGAAGTTGTTGAATTCTTCATGCATGGCATCTATCCAATCGGGATCGTCAAGGGCATCTTCCACCTTAAGGGGTTCAACACAAGAGACAAACGAGTGATGTTCACAAAAGTTTGCCAAACGTCTACGAGTAGTTACCCCCTTTTTGATGCTTCCGTAGATGTTCTCGGTGAGGTGTTAAAGATGTTTTAGCTTGGCGGCCACTTTTTGCTCTTTGCGGTCAAGCTCTTCTTCACTTGGTTTTGGACTTGATGAAGAATCTTGCCCTTGAGATTGCTTTAGCCTTGGAGACACTCTTCTCTTTGCAACCACAGGTTCTTGATCAGTAGGAAGTGATGACGATGAAGACACTTGTGGTTGGGGTTGATCTAGATCTTGATCATGACTTTGAGCTTGATCTTGAGCCTCAACGATTGGTTCTTCATTATTAGGAAGAGTTTGCTCTTGATCTTGCTCAGGAATATGAGGGTCTTGATCTTGTTCTTGGATAGGTTCATTACTTCCCAAGGCATCTTGTACAAGTGGTGTCGGTGATGACTTCCCTTGTGGAGAATCCTCAAGAGGGGCTATTACTCCTTCTTCTTCTACTTGGACATGGGGTGTTTCTTGTGGGAGAATGTGGCCTATCCCCATTGTCCTTATAGCTTGTGAAGGAGCCTCATCTAAAGGAAATATGCCCTAGAGGCAATAATAAAGTTATTATTTATTTCCTTATATCATGATAAATGTTTATTATTCATGCTAGAATTGTATTAACCGAAAACATAATACATGTGTGAATACATAGACAAACAGAGTGTCACTAGTATGCCTCTACTTGACTAGCTCGTTGATCAAAGATGGTTATGTTTCGTAACCATAGACATGAGTTGTCATTTGATTAACAGGATCACATCATTAGGAGAATGATGTGATTGACTTGACCCATTCCGTTAGCATAGCACTTGATCGTTTAGTTTGTTGACATTGCTTTCTTCATGACTTATACATGTTCCTATGACTATGAGATTATGCAACTCCCGTTTACCAGAGGAACACTTTGTGTTCTACCAAACGTCACAACGTAACTGGGTGATTATAAAGGTGCTCTACAGGTGTCTCCGAAGGTACTTGTTGGGTTGGCGTATTTCGAGATTAGGATTTGCCACTCCGATTGTCGGAGAGGTATCTCTGGGCCCACTCGGTAATACACATAACTTAAGACTTGCAAGCATTGCAACTAATGAGTTAGTTGCAGGATGAGGTATTATGAAACGAGTAAAGAGACTTGCCAGTAATGAGATTGAACTAGGTATTGAGATACCGACGATCGAATCTCGGGCAACTAACATACCGATGACAAAGGGAACAACGTATGTTGTTATGCGGTCTGACCGACAAAGATCTTCGTAGAATATGTGGGAGCCAATATGAGCATCCAGGTTCCGCTATTGGTTATTGACCGGAGACGTGTCTCGGTCATGTCTACATAGTTCTCGAACCCGTAGGGTCCGCACGCTTAAAGTTCGATGACGGTTATATTATGAGTTTATGTGTTTTGATGTACCGAAAGAGTTTGGAGTCCTGGATGAGATTGGGGACATGACGAGGAGTCTCGAAATGGTTGAGACGTAAAGATCGATATATTGGACGACTATATTCGGACTACGGAAAGGTTCCGAGTGATTCAGGTATTTTTCGGAGTACCGGAGAGTTACGGGAATTCGCCGAGGAGTATATGGGCCTTATGGGGCCATACGGGAATAGAGGAGAGAGGCCAAAAGGAAGGAGGCCTGCGCCCCCCTCTGGTCCGAATTGGACAAGGGGTGCAGCCCCCTTTTCCTTCTCCCTCTCCTCCTCTTTCCTTCTCTCCTACACCAACAAGGAAAGGAGGAGTCCTACTCCCGGTAGGAGTAGGACACCCCCCTTGGCGCGCCCTTCTCCTAGGCCGGCCGCCTCCCCCCTTGCTCCTTTATATACAGGGGCAGGGGGCACCTCTAGACACACAAGTTGATCAAGTTGATCGTCTTTTAGCCGTGTGCGGTGCCCCCCTCCACCATAGTCCACCTCGATAATACTATAGCGGTGCTTAGGCGAAGCCCTGCGTCGGTAGAATATCAACATCGTCACCATGCCGTCGTGCTCACGAAACTCTCCCTCAACACTCGGCTGGATCGGAGTTAGATGGACGTCATCGGGCTGAACGTGTGCTGAACTCGGAGGTGCCGTGCGTTCGGTACTTGATCGGTCGGATCGTGAAGACGTACGACTACATCAACCGCGTTGTGCTAACGCTTCCGCTATCGGTCTACGAGGGTACGTGGACAACACTCTCCCCTCTCGTTGCTATGCATCACCATGATCTTGCGTGTGCGTAGGAAAATTTTGAAATTACTACGTTCCCCAACAGTGGCATCTGAGCCAGGTTTTATGCGTAGATGTCATATGCACGAGTAGAACACAAGTGAGTTGTGGGCGATATAAGTCACACTGCTTACCAGCATGTCACACTTTGGTTCGGCAGTATTGTTGGATGAAGCGGCCCAGACCGGCATTACGTGTACGCTTACGCGAGACTGGTTTTACCACTGTGCTATGCACACAGGTGACTAGCGGGTGTCAGTTTCTCCAACTTTAGTTGAACCGAGTGTGGCTACGCCCGGTCCTTGAGAAGGTTAAAACAGCACTAACTTGAGAAACTATCGTTGTGGTTTTCGATGCGTAGGTAAGAACGGTTCTTGCTAAGCCCGTAGCAGCCACGTAAAACTTGGAACAACAAAGTAGAGGACGTCTAACTTGTTTTTGCAGGGCATGTTGTGATGTGATATGGTCAAGACGTGATGAGATATAAGTTGTTGTATAAGATGATCATGTTTTGTTGAAGTTATTGGCAACTGGCAGAAGCCTTATGGTTGTCTCTTTATTGCATAAGATGCAAGCGCCAAATAATTGCTTTACAATTATCGCTATGCGATAGCAATAGTTGCAAGAGCAATATTTGGCGAGACGACCATGTGACGACACATTGATATAGATCAAGATGATGGAGATCATGGTGTCATGCCAGTGACGATGGAAATCATGACGATGTTTTGGAGATGGAGATCAAAGGCACAAGATGATGATGGCCATATCATGTCACATATTTTGATTGCATGTGATGTTTATCTTTTATGCATCTTATCTTGCTTTGATTGACGGTAGCATTATAAGATGATCTCTCACTAAATTTCAAGATAAAAATGTTCTCCCTGAGTATGCACCGTTGCCAAAGTTCGTCGTGCCCAGACACCACGTGATGATCGGGTGTGATAAGCTCTACGTCCATCTACAACGGGTGCAGGCTAGTTTTGCACACGTAGAATACTCAGGTTAAACTTGACGAGCCTAGCATATGCAGATATGGCCTCGGAGCACTGAGACTGAAAGGTCGAGCGTGAATCATATAGTAGATATGATCAGCATAGTGATGTTCACCATTGAAAACTACCCCATTTCACGTGATGATCGGTTATGGTTTAGTTGATTTGGATAACGTGATCAGTTAGAAGATTAGAGGGATGTCTTTCTAAGTGGGAGTTCTTAAGTAATATGATTAATTGAACTTAAATTTATCATGAACTTAGTCCCGGTAGTATTAGCATATCTATGTTGTAGATCAATAGCTCGTGTTTAGCTCCCTTGTTTTATTTTTGATATGTTCCTAGAGAAAACTAAGTTGAAAGATGTTAGTAGCAATGATGTGGATTGGATCCGTGATCTGAGGTTTATCCTCATTGCTGCACAGAAGAATTATGTCCTTAATGCACCTCTAGGTGACAGACCTATTGCAGGAGCAGATGCAGACGTCATGAACGTTTGGCTAGCTCAATATGATGACTACTTGATAGTTTAGTGCACCATGCTTAACGGCTTAGAATCGGGACTTCAAAGACATTTTGAACGTCATGGACCATATGAGATGTTCTAGGAGTTGAAGTTAAATATTTCAAGCAAATACCCGAGTTGAGAGATATGAAGTCTCCAACAAGTTCTATAGCTAAAAGATGGAAAAGAATAGCTCAAGCAGTGAGCATATGCTCAGATTGTCTGGGTACTACAATCGCTTGAATCAAGTGAGAGTTAATCTTACAGATAAGATAGTGATTGATAGAGTTCCCTAGTCACCATCACCAAGTTACTATAACTTCGTGATGAACTATAGTATGCAAGGGATGACGTAAACGATTCCCAAGCTCTTCGTGATGTTGAAATCGACGAAGGTAAAAATCAAGAAAGAGCATCAAGTGTTGATGATTGACAAGAACACTAGTTTCAAGAAAAGGGCAAAGGGAAAGAAAGGGAACTTCAAGTAGAATGACAAGCAAGTTGTCACTCCCGTGAAGAAGCCCAAAGCTGGACCAAAGCCTGAAACTGAGTGCTTCTACTGCAAAGGAAATGATCACTGGAAGCGGAAATTCCCTGAATATTTGGTGGATAAGAAAGATGGCAAAGTGAACAAAGGGTATATTTGACATATAGGTTATTGATGTGTGCCTTACTAGTGTTTATAGTAGCCCCTGAGTATTTGATACTTATTCGGTTGCTAAAATTAGCAACTTGAAACGGGAGTTGCAGAATGAACAGAGACTAGTTAAGGGTGAAGTGACGATGTGTGTTGGAAGTGGTTCCAAGATTGATATGATCATCATTGGACACTCCCTATACTTTCGGGATTAGTGTTGAACCTAAATAAGTGTTATTTGGTGTTTGCGTTGAGCATGAATATGATTTGATCATGTTTATTGCAATACGGTTATTCATTTAAGTAAGAGAATAAATTGTTGTTCTGTTTACATGAATAAAACCTTCTATGGTCATACACCCAATGAAAATGGTTTGTTGGATCTCGATTGTGGTGATACACATTCTCATAATATTGAAGCCAAAAGATGCAATGTTAATAATGATAGTGCAACTTATTTGTGGCACTGCCGTTTAGGTCATATTGGTGTAAAGCGCATGAAGAAAATCCATGCTGATGGGCTTTTGGAATCACTTTATTATGAATCAGTTGATACTTGCGAACCGTGCCTCATGGGCAAGATGACTAAGACTCCGTTCTCCGGAATAATGGAGCAAGCAACTGACTTATTGGAAATAATACATACTGATGTATGCAGTCCGATGAATGTTGAGGCTCGCGGCAGGTATCGTTATTTTCTGACCTTCACAAATGATTTGAGCAGATATGAGTATATCTACTTGATGAAACAAAAGTTTGAAATATTTGAAAACTTCATATAATTTCAGAGTGAAGTGGAAAATCATCGTAACAAGAAAATAAAGTTTCTACGATCTGATCGTGGAGGAGAATATTTGAGTTACGAGTTTGGCCTTCAGTTAAAACAATGTGAAATAGTTTCACTACTCACGCCACCTGGAACACCATAGTGTAATGGTGTATCCAAACGTCATAACTGTACTTTATTAGATATGGTGCGATCTATGATGTCTGTTACCAATTTACCACTATCGTTTTGGGGTTATGCATTAGAGACAGCTGCAGTCACGTTAAATAGGGCACCATCTAAATCCGTTGAGACGACACAGTATGAACTATGGTTTGGCAAGAAACCAAAGTTTTCATTTCTTAAAGTTTGGATTTGCGATGCTTATGTGAAAAAGTTTCATCTTGATAAGCTCAAACCCAAGTCGGAGAAGTGCGTCTTCATAGGATACCCAAAAGAAAATGTTGGGTACACCTTCTATCACAGATCCGAAGGCAAGATATTCGTTGCTGAGAATGGATCCTTTCTAGAGAAGGAGTTTCTCTCAAAAGAAGTGAGTGGGAGAAAAGTATAACTTGATGAGGTAACTGTACCTGCTCCCTTATTGGAAAGTAGTTCATCACAGAAATCTGTTCTTGTGACTACTACACCAATTAGTGAGGAAGCTAATGATGATGATCATGTAACTTCAGATCAAGTTACTACCAAACCTCGTAGGTAAACCAGAGTGAGATCCGCACCAGAGTGGTACGGTAATCCTGTTCTGGAGGTCATGTTACTTGACCATGACGAACCTACGAACTATGAGGAAGCGATGATGAGCCCAGATTCCGCGAAATGGCTTGAGGCCATGAAATCTGAGATGAGATCCATGTATAAGAACAAAGTATGGACTTTGATTGACTTGCCCAAAGATCAGTGAGCCATTGAGATTAAATGGATCTTCAAGAGGAAGATGGACACTGATAGTAGTGTTACTATCTACAAAGCTAGAATTGTCGCAAAAAGGTTTTCGACAAGTTCAAGGTGTTGACCACGATGAGAATTTCTCACTCGTATCTATTCTTAAGCATGTCCGAATCATGTTAGCTATTGCCGCATTTTATGAAATCTGGCAAATGGATAAACAAAACTGCATTCCTTAATAGGATTTATTAAAGAAGAGTTGTATATGATGCAACCAGAAGGTTTTGTCGATCCTAAAGGTACTAACAAAATATGCAAGCTCCAGCGATCCATCTATGGACTGGTGCAAGAATCTCGGAGTTGGAATATACGCTTTGATAAGTTGATCAAAGAATATAGTTTTATACAGACTTGCGGTGAAGCCTGTATTTACAAGAAAGTGAGTGGGAGCACTACAACATTTCTGATAAGTATATGTATGACATATTGTTGATCGGAGATGATGTAGAATTATTCTGCAAAGCATAAAGGAATGTTTGAAAGGAGTTTTTTCAAAGAAAGACCTCGGTGAAGCTGCTTACATATTGAGCATCAAGATCTATAGAGATAAATCAAGACGCTTGATAAGTTTTTCAATGAGTACATACCTTGACAAGATTTTGAAGTAGTTCAAAATGGAATAGTCAAAGAAGGAGTTCTTGCCTGTGTTACAAGGTGTGAAGTTGAGTAAGACTCAAAACCCGACCATGGCAGAAGATAGAGAGAGAATGAAAGTCATTCCCTATGCCTCAGCCATAGGTTCTATAAAGTATGCCATGCTGTGTACCAGACCTATTGTATACCCTACCCTAAGTTTGGCAAAGGAGTACAATAGTGATCTAGGAGTAGATCACTGGACATTGGTCAAAATTATCCTTAGTGGAATAAGGATATGTTTCTCGATTATGGAAGTGACAAAAGGTTCATCGTAAAGGGTTACGTCGATGCAAATTTTGACACTGATCCAGATGACTCTAAATCTCAATCTGGATACATATTGAAAGTGGGAGCAATTAGCTAGAGTAGCTCTGTGCAGAGCATTGTTGACATAGAAATTTGCAAAATACTTACAGATCTGAATGTGGCAGACCCGTTGACTAAACTTCTCTCACAAGCAAAACATGATCACACCTCAGTACTCTTTGGGTGTTAATCACATAGCGATGTGAACTAGATTATTGACTCTAGTAAACCCTTTGGGTGTTGCTCACATGTCGATGTGAACTACGGGTGTTAATCACATGGTGATGTGAACTATTGGTATTAAATCACATGGCAATGTGAACTAGATTATTGACTCTAGTGCAAGTGGGAGACTGAAGGAAATATACCCTAGAGGCAATAATAAAGTTATTATTTATTTCCTTAGATCATGATAAATGTTTATTATTCATGCTAGAATTGTACTAACCGGAAACATAATACATGTGTGAATACATAGACAAACAGAGTGTCACTAGTATGCCTCTACTTGACTAGCTCGTTGATCAAAGATGGTTATGTTTCCTAACCATAGACATGAGTTGTCATTTGATTAACGGGATCACATCATTAGGAGAATGATGTGATTGACTTGACCCATTCCGTTAGCATAGCACTTGATCGTTTAGTTTGTTGCCATTGCTTTCTTCATGACTTATACATGTTCCTATGACTATGAGATTATGCAACTCCCGTTTACCAGAGGAACACTTTGTGTGCTACCAAACGTCACAACGTAACTGGGTGATTATAAAGGTGCTCTACAGGTGTCTCCAAAGGTACTTGTTGGGTTGGAGTATTTCAAGATTAGGATTTGTCACTTCGATTGTCGGAGAGGTATCTCTAGGCCCACTCGGTAATACACATCACTTAAGCTTTGCAAGCATTGCAACTAATGAGTTAGTTGCGGGATGAGGTATTACGGAACGAGTAAAGAGACTTGCCGGTAACGAGATTGAACTAGGTATTGAGATACCGACGATCGAATCTCGGGCAAGTAACATACCGATGACAAAGGGAACAACGTATGTTGTTATGCGGTCTGACCGATAAAGATCTTCGTAGAGTATGTGGGAGCCAATATGAGCATCCAGGTTCCGCTATTGGTTATTGACTGGAGATGTGTCTTGGTCATGTCTACATAGTTTTTGAACCCGTAGGGTCCGCACGCTTAAAGTTCGATGACGGTTATATTATGAGTTTATGTGTTTTGATGTACCAAAGGAGTTCGAAGTCCCGGATGAGATTGGGGACATGACGAGGATTCAGGTATTTTTCGGAGTACCGGAGAGTTACGGGAATTTGCCGAGGAGTATATGGGACTTATTGGGCCATACGGGAATAGAGGAGAGAGGCCAAAAGGAAGGAGGCCTGCGCCCCCCTCTAGTCCGAATTGGACAAGGGGTGCATCCCCCTTTTCCTTCTCCCTCTCCTCCTCTTTCCTTCTCTCCTACTCCAACAAGGAAAGGAGGAGTCCTACTTCCGGTAGGAGTAGGACACCCCTCTTGGCGCGCCTTCTCCTAGGCCGGCCGCCTCCCCCTTGCTACTTTATATACAGGGGCAGGGGGGCACCTCTAGACACACAAGTTGATCAAGTTGATCGTCTTTTAGCTGTGTGCGGTGCCCCCCTCCACCATAGTCCACCTCGATAATACTGTAACGGTGCTTAGGCGAAGCCCTGCGTCGGTAGAACATCAACATCGTCACCACGCCGTCGTGCTGACGAAACTCTCCCTCAACACTCGGCTGGATCGGAGCTAGAGGGACGTCATCGGGCTGAAGAGTGCTGAACTCGGAGGTGTTGTGTGTTCGGTACTTGATCGGTCGGATCGTAAAGACGTACGACTACATCAACCACGTTGTGCTAACGCTTCCGCTTTCGGTTTACGAGGGTACATGGACAACACTCTCCCCTCTCGTTTCTATGCATCACCATGATCTTGCCTGTGCGTAGGAAAATTTTGAAATTACTACGTTCCCCAACATCATCACCTACAACACTAGGAACAATTTGCTCCATGCGGGAGCCGTTATCTTCATCAAACTCCACATTTACCGTTTCCTCAATGAATCCGGTGGATTTATTGAGAACACGGTAAGCATGAGAGTTTGATGCATATCCAACAAATATGCCCTCATAAGTTCCAGACTCAAATTTAGCTAACCGGGATTTTTGGTTTAAAATGAAACACTTACAACCGAATACCCGAAAGTATTTGACGTTGGGCTTTCTCCCGATTAGGAGCTCATAAGGGGTCTTGTTCTTGAGCTTGCGAAGATAAAGCCGGTTTGAAGCATGGCACGCGGTGTTCATGGCTTCTGCCCAAAGCTTATAAGGTGATTTGTACTCATCAAGCATGGTCCTAGCCATCTCAATAAGAGTCTGATTCTTCCTCTCCGCAACACCATTTTGTTGGGGGGTATATGGTGCGGTATATTGGTGCTTTATCCCCTCTTCACTCAAGAATTCATCCATCATATAGTTTTTGAACTCGGTGCCATTGTCACTTCGGATTGCCTTGATCTCACAGTTATGTTGACGTTGAGCTTCTTTGGCAAAGTTGATGAAGGTTTCTTGAGTTTCATCTTTAGTCTTGAGAAAGAACACCCAAGTATATCTTGTGAAGTCATCAACAATGACAAGGCAATATCTCCTTCCTCCCAAACTATCATATGTTGGAGGCCCAAATAGATCCAAATGGATAAGCTCGAGGGGCCTCAAGGTGGTAATGATAGTCTTCACTTTATGAGCTTTTTCATGAAGCTTTCCGGCAATGCAAGCACTACAAGGACGATCTTTGGCAAAAGACACATTGGTTAGTCCAAGAATGTGCTCCCCTTTAAGAGAGCTTGTAAATTTCTCATGCCCACGTGGGCTAGCCTACGGTGCCATAGCCACCCCACGTCGGCCTTGGCCATTAAGCATGTTGCAAGATGAGTTTTCTCTTTTGAGAAATCAACCACGTAAAGGTTGTCTTCAACATGCCCAACAAAGACCACTTTGAGATTGCTTCTCTTAAAGATGGTCACATGGAATTCACCAAAATGTGAATCATATCCGGCACGAGCCAATTGAATAGTTGAAAGTAAATTGTAGTGAAGGGATTGGACAAGCATGACATTTGCAAGAGATGAATCATTAGAGATTACCACCTTGCCCAAACCCAATACCTTTCCCTTGCTATTGTCACCGAAGGAGATGTTCGAAGAGGCCTTGAGTGAATCAACGAACTCCACAAGCATCTCCCTTTCTCCGGTCATATGATTGGTGCATCCACTGTTGATCACCCATTGAGTTCCACCGGAGACATAGTCCTACAATAATCAAGCTTTGGTTATAGGTACCCATTTTGCAATGGGTCCTGGTGAGTTAGCAACAAGGGTCTTGGGAACCCAAATAGTCCAAGCATAATCATCATAGTTAGTTCCAATAAATTTTGCAAAGGTATAGCCATCATCTCCTCTCATGAGAACATATGATGGATTGTTCTTGCCGGCAAAATTCTTGGGAATGGCCTTGTCCCTAATGACCTTACCATTCCCAACACCCTTCATTTCCTTCTCCTTCTCCTTGTGCCCTTCTTGCACAAACACTACCTTTTGGGGAGGGGAAGGAGTAGGACCGATCTTCTTGTTGTTCTTCTTCTTGTTGCTCTTACCACTCTTAGATGCGGGATTAAACCCAACTCCCTCCTTGGCAACACACTCCTTTTGGTTGCTCAAGAGAACGTTTAGGTTTTTCTCCCCTTGGATGCATGATACAAGCCCTTTCTCAATTTGAGCTTTCAACTTCTTATTTTCCACTTGAATGGAGGTGTAATCATGAGCAAAGTTAGTCGTACAAGCATCATCATTTAAATCAATATGAGGTACGGAAGTGAGAGCCTTAATGGTTGTGGCTTTTAATTGAGCATAAGACTCGGTGAGAGCAATGAGGTCACCTTTGACAACCTTGGAACTAATCACAGGGAACTCGTGCTCCTCAACAAGTCTTGTATGGTCAACTAGAAGTTTTTCAACTCTAATGTTAAGACCATCTTTATTCTCAAGAGCAAGTTGCAAAGCATCGTTGGTTTTAACAAAGTCAATTTGATGAGAAGATAAGGCTTCCTCAAGTGATGCTCTCATGACACTCTCTTCATTAAGTTCGTGCTCGAGGAGATCAACTCTCTCTTTTTCCTCTATAAGGAGGTTCTCAACGTTCTCAATAAAGTCATCGTGTTCAGCGAGTGACTTAAGGAGATCGCCAAAACGAGCACGAGCTTCACCATGAAGAGTTTTCATGAAAGCCATTAAGGATTCCTCATCATTATCCACACCCTCCTCACACTCATTAAGGGAGTCCTGGATTAGCGGGTGTCCGGATAGCCGGACTATACCTTCGTCCGGACTCCTGGACTATGAAGATACAAGATTGAAGACTCCGTCCCGTGTCCGGAAGGGACTTTCCTTGGCGTGGAAGGCAAGCTTGGCGATACGGATATGTAGATCTCCTACCATTGTAACCGACTCTATGTAACCCTAGCCCTCTCCGGTGTCTATATAAACCGGAGGGTTTTAGTCCGTAGGACGAACAACAATCATACCATAGGCTAGCTTTTAGGGTTTAGCCTCTCCGATCTCGTGGTAGATCAACTCTTGTACTACCCATATCATCAAGAATAAATCAAGCAGGACGTAGGGTTTTACCTCCATCAAGAGGGCCCGAACCTGGGTAAAACATCGTGTCCCCTGCCTCCTGTTACCATCCGCCTTAGACGCACAGTTCGGGACCCCCTACCCAAGATCCGCCGGTTTTGACACCGACACTCATCCTCCAATATCTCACATGAGACATTGGGAGTGTAGTTGTCGGGTCTCTTGGGTTTGGACTTTGTTTTTACCTCTTTGGCCATGAGGCATCGATGAGTGAACGGCTTGTCCTTGTTTGGAGAGTCGAAGAGGCCGGTGGTGGAGGAGGAGGTAGTGGCATGCATGGCGAAGGCGGCCGTGCCCACTTGATCATCATCACCGTCATCTTCATCTCCAGACATGTATTCTTCATGAACAAGAGCCTTGTCATCCTTCCTCTTTGCAAACTTGGTGAACTTCTTCTTCTTAAGCACAAGCTTCTTGGACTTGTCTTCACGTCTCTCATAAGGACAATCATGAACAAAGTGTCTTGGGCTATCACAATTGTAGCATTTCCTTCGTCCAAAAGATCTTCCTTGAAGATTTCTTCCTTTGTTTGCCATGGTCCCGGAGTACTTCTTGACTAAGGGAGCCAAGTCTTCTGCAAAATCACTTGCCGGGCACGAGGTATCATTATCCTCCTCACATATCTCTTCACTCACTTCTTCCTCCCTTGAGGATTAGCTCATCACTTTCTTGGCCTTCAAGGCAAGATTGGAGTTCTTGGTTGCTTGAGCTATTGCAAATGTTTTCTTGGACTTGGTTTCCAAAAGAACATGGGTAGAGAAGGTGGAAACAACTTGAGCCGAAGTCAACTTGTGATAGTCCGGACATTGATGAACCATCATGACCATGGTATGTTCTGTGAGAACCATAGCATCTATGAACTTGTCCTTGATGAATTCATCATTTGCCCAAGTGCACCCAAAGGTTCTCAAGTTGAGCACAAGGGACATCAACCTTCGGTAAACCTCTTCTGTGGACTCACCCTCATTCCTCACAAAGAGATTGACTTCTTGTTTGAGCAAGGCCAACCGAGATCTTCGAATTGCTTCATCTCCTTCAAGAGCCTCCTCAAGGCAATCCCAAATTTCCTTTGCGGTTTTGAGAAGAGCAATGGAATCACTATAGTCTTCAGTCACAGCGTTCGAAGCATGTTGTGTGCGGTAGCATTGAGTTGATCGTCAACTGCTTCCCTTGGAGTGAGATTCATTGGGTCCTTGGGGTTGAATCCATTAACCACAATCCACCACAATTGAGTTGAAGCACTACGCATGTGAGACTCCATATCTAGCTTCCACTTAGCAAATGCATTAGCTTTCAAAGGGGGCGGAGGCCCAACAGGATTAATGCGGGGATGTTGCAAGGGTTGAGGAGAGTAAAAGGGTTCCACGACATTGTACTGGGGAACTTGAGTACGAGCCGAAGAAGCAAGAGGAGTCATCCGCATCATGAACCTCATTTGGATTAAACGAGTTTCATGCGGACGTCGATGGCTTTAGGCGAGCATCAATTTCCTCCTTGACCGAGGCTCGAACCTCTTTCAACATAGAGAGGAGGAGTACCTCTCGGTGGAGGATGGCCGGCGCGGGTAGCGGTCGGTGGGGGAGGAGGGTCGGCGTGGGAGGTCGGCCGGCGGTGGAGGAGGCCGACGCGGGGGGGGGGGGGTGACCGACGGGGGAGGAGAGCTGCGCGGGTGAGGGCGGCCAGCGGCAGAAGACCAGCGCGGGGGACGGCGGCAGCGACGGCGCGCGGTGGACGCGCGCGAGTGAGAGTGTGTGAGGGGGAGAGTGAGGTCGAGCGCGGGCCAGAGGGTGGATAAGGTGCCCGTAGTAGTAGAGCTTGTATGTAGAAAGCGCTACTGCTATGTACAATAGCAGTAGTGCTTTCTACATACAAGCACTACTACTATGCCTGGCCTGCCGGCAACGGTCTGACAATTGTAGTAGTAGCGTGTTTTATGAACACGACGCTACTGGTAACTGCATAGTAGCAACGCTTACCGTGTGTAAGCGCTACTGATAAGTAGTAGCAGCGGTTCTTATAAAAAACACTACTACTAAGCTCCTGTGTATAGGCATTTCCCTAGTAGTGAGTACAAATCCAAGTTAATTATATTATTGTTCACTTTTTCTTCATAACTCTTAGAAAACTTCTATGCTGCTTATTAGACCGGAGTTATGTCCAATAGATCCCGAATGGTTGGGCCAATGGTTTGCTCTCACCGCCTCAACCACCGGCAATAAAAAGATGTTGGTCCAGACAACACCCTCAGCAAGATGCTAGCAATGATTGAACACCGGTGCAATTCAAAGCATGGCGTGAAGCAACCAAAAGAATGGGGTTTTCCAGAATAGCAGCTACCCTGATAGGTGGGCCCATAGCGGGTTTTCATTTCCACTTAGTTTTTCTGCTCCCTTGCACGATGTTGTTTTCCTATCAACACTACATGCAGTCCGAGCACCATGTCCAAATGTAATGGTTCACCAATCCCCATCAATACAACCCACAGAGTCGTAGCCGTGCTATATAGGCCCATCACCGTATGTCAAATATCAACACTTCAAATCTTTCATGTATCTCTACGGTCAATTAATATCGGCTCCATATGCAAGCCGTACCATTGGTCCACGTAAGGGGAGCACGTGAGCTCGTCCTTCTATCACCATTCTTGTGCTATTCTCCCCTATTTATATTGAACTTTCCTACTCCCCAGTAAGAACTCTTACAAAATTATGTTTCTCGTTGACAAAATATTTTAATATACTATATTAACACTATTTTACAAGTATAACCATCAAATTAAGTATTTAAACATACTCACTTATTTAATTATAAATTTATTTATAAAATTGTGACACTTATTAGTATAAATATTTTTCTAGTGCTAAGTGACTTGCAGTTTTTTGGCCAAACTATTTTATTTAGTTTGATATTCAATAAAGTATCTTGTTACAATAGTTTTCAGTAAATATCTACGCAAAAAATCTTATCATCATACTCCACAAATAAATTTACACTAGTGTAGTTGTATTTATCTTAATTTTTCCAATGCATCATTAAATATCTATATAATTTGGTAGATTGTCTTACAATGTATGAATCGAGTAAATTGGTAGATTTGTTTAAATCAATACTAACAAGTTTAGATGTGACTAAATAGATAAATCTAGAGTTTGCATAATATCTATATTGCATAAGTAGTACAAATACAAACTTGAGTAAGTTGTAGTATTGATCATTTGTTTTCTTAGATGGATTTCTTCTACAAAAGTGGTCTGACTTCCCTAAAACCTGTACCCATATCAAAATTATATTAACCTAGCCTCTCTTAAATTCACTTGAACCAACTCAGATTGATAAGATTAGAAGGTTCACCTCACCTGCTGATTTGAAAATTGTATATCATGCTAATGTACAAGCATGCTACTTTTTAGAGTCCTACAAACAAGGGGTGGGAAGGAGGCCTTATTTCCATATATTAGGTTGGCCCTGAGCCTGACCACTTAAGGACCACCTCATGGCAGTGGGTAGAGGAATGGCATATTGCATTGTTGGCCTACAATAGCACTGCAGCCCTAAAATGAATTCCGGAGGAAGAAGAGAAGGCAGTTTTGGGGATGATTGAGGATGAAGAGTCCACTGCAGCCCTAAAATGAATTCTGGAGGAAGAAGAGAGGGTAGGTTTGGGGATGATTGAGGATGATTGAGGATGAAGAGTCCAACACATAGGGCTAGGTGACACATAGGGGGGTGTCAGCGATAAAATGGCTAAAGTGCACGCGCAAATGAGAGCATTGACCTAGGCCATGGTTTTTTGTACCGAACAGTTAGTGGAATCGGCATGATTGTATTGCTTGTCTAGTCGCATAGAAGATAAACCGACTGAGGATACAAGAGGAGTGAAACGAAGAATTATCTCCAAAGATTCTTTTTCCTAATTATGTAAAATTTCGGAGCAAACTGTTAATTACTTTAATCAAAAAATTCGCATTATACTAAGTCAAACTACTTTGACCATGTCTAAAGAAAAACATGCTGATATTTAAAACATGAGTTACATATGGACGGTGATATTTTTAATAAATCTAATGGAACTAATTTGGTTTCTGGCTCCATGATGTTAGCAACATAATTGTTTCCTCCTCGGTACTCCCTTAAGAATGAATATGTTCTTGGGTGGTCAATGCCACTCATACAAACACATTTATCCTAGAATCCAAACATGATTATGACTACAATAAATGAAATACGCCAAAGCTACTGTTATTACTCCCTCCGAAGGGAATATAAGTCATTTATTGAAAATTAGATCTTCAGTTTAACTAACCAAACATGTGAAATACACCACACACACACACACAAAGTGTTTAGAACCTTCATTTGAGGACGTATCTTAAGATATATTTTTTATGGAAAAAACATATGTTTCACCAGTTAAATTGAAGACATAGAAACACGTGAAAGTAGTGGTATTGACATGAGTGACCATTTATCCATACCTCGCCCCTGTGGCCAGATGTCCTCACGATCATTTTTCTGCCTATCTAAAACTATGACATTTTTTTGCGAAATTATCCAAGACTTTGGTAATTAATTTCGTGCGGAAACAAAGAGATGACTTTGGAGGAAGAAAACGCCCGACATGGAGGTAACTAATTCCTTATCAAAGAGAACTACGTACAATATTCCTTGGCCGTTAATTTACAGTAATTAGTTTACATATTTACATTTTGCTGACCAGACGCACAAGAGATCTTTAAAAATGCCTCTTGCTGTGTACAGAGCTCACGTGTCCGCATCACCCAATCTGGGACGTCCAATCCTGACCGTACGTTACAAGATGAGTAAAATTCATCGGTGGTACCTTAACTTGCGTCGCCCGGTCACTTTGGTCACTGTACACAAGAACTCACGCAATACGGTCACTGTGTATGGTGAACAGTGAAAATACGATCACTATGCACCGTAGACCGTGCGTACGTCGCAAATTTGACCAGTCCACAGGCTCCACGTAGGTGGGCAGAGGATTTATGTTAAAGTGCCCATTTGCGGGAGGGAGTTTTTGTAAAAAAGCCGTTTAGATAGAAATCCCCAATTCTCCCGTCCAAATCCCTTGTTCTCGCCGCCGCCGCGCCCATCCTGCCCTCTCGTCGCCGTCGCGCCCATCCTGCCCTCTCACCGCCGCACACCCATCCTGCCCTCTCGCCGCCGCGCGCCCATCCTGCCCTCGCCCCCGACAACGACTGTGCCATGTCTTCTGCTAGTTCTGCCCGGTCTGGTCTCCGCGGCCGGACAGTGGTGGTGCCACTCATCCCATGTCCGCGCTGCTAGGCGACAGTGAGGTACTATGTTTCGAACACAGAGGATCACGAGGGCTGGGTGTTCTACAGATGTCCCAATCACTCCGTAAGTAATACAAAGGATCAGTTGATTTTGTTCTTGGCAGCAGTTTTGCCCTCTCGTTGGTCAAAGTTCACTTTTTTGCTGTTGGTTTGCAGGCTACTGGGTGTGATTTCTGGTTTTGGGAGATGGAATATGTTGTGTACCTAGTAGATGCTCATTTCTTGGTTGGGAACCAAGCTGTGGATGCTGCTGGAGCAACAGAGGAGAGGAGGGAAGAACTCATTAGGGCTAGGAATGAAAGGAGAAGGATTGCAGCTCAAGTGGCAACTAGTAGAGCTGCTTTGGCAAGGCCTGTCTCTCTGCAGCAGAATATGAGCAGGCACCAAGAAAGTGCATTGATTGGATTAGGTGCAGAGATCTTGGTGCTGCTGAAGCTTCTGTTAGGTAGTGTGATGCTGTTGTGTGCCCTCTGTGTTCTTTGTTGATGAAGAAGTAAGGACAAGTTCTCTCTGCATTAGAAGAAGAAGAAGTGATGAAGGAGTACTATAGAAGAAGAAGAAGTGATGAAGACAAGTGTTCATTTTGGTAGTGGAGAAGTGAAGACCAGCTTCAGTAGTTTAGCATGTTAAGTACTTTCACTAGTTTAATGTTAGGAAATGGCTTTGAAGTTAGCTTGGTTGTATCAAATGTTATGGTTGTCAAGGCCAGAAATGTATGAAGTGATCTATCTATCTATCTTTAATGGAAACATTGTCTTTGTATTCTATTATCTTTCTGACATGATAGTTGTGAAATGAGTTCTTGTGTACTGTTTCATATTATATTTATGAAATGAAAATAATGGCAACAAGGATGTGATGTGGAAGCAGTATTGACATCAACAATAGAATGACAAGAAATGGGTAGACAGACAAGACAGTTTTCATACCAAAATATAGATTATGTAGTGCATCGCCATTAGCACTACTCAAAATAGAGTACCATAAGATCTTGAGATAACAAGAAAGGGAAACACAGTCATATTTTACATTGTTGAAAGAGTACTCTTGCTAAAACAAGATAAACAGTCTCATAGATCATCTAAAGATGTCAACATGCTTGATCTTTGTGGCACATGCCCAGCTTCCTCCATGTTTCTTTGTGCTTGTTTCCTCAGCTGCTCCTTCTTTGCTGCAATGGATTGTCTCTCTGCTTGTTTCTTTGCAGCAAGGGCTTGTTTCTCTTCCTGCTTCTTTGCTAGGAGTGCTTGTCTCTCGGATTCCTTCTGTGTAGCAATGGCTTTCTTCTCTTCTAGTTTCTTTGCAGCAGCAGCCTCCTTTTGTGCCTTCCTCTCAGCAGCCAGTTTCTCCTTTCTCCGAGCAGAAAGCTCTCTTTGTGTCTCCACTATTATCTGCCTTGTCTCTGCTCTTGCTTGCCTCAGGATGGCCATTGTTTCCTTCTTCTGTGCAGCTGCCTCTCTCTTCTTCTCAGCTTCTATAGCCTTCTTTTCTGCTTTTTCATGCCTTCTTCTAGCAGCCTCTTCTGCTTTCTTCAACTCTGCTTCTATCCTTGCCTCTAGTATAGCTTGTTTCCTGTCTTGAAGTTCCTTCTCTATTTGCTGCTTCATGGCCAGCATCTTCTTAGATAGCTCTTCCTGCCTGATTGTGTTAGTGCTTGTCTGGGCCTGGTTCAACATTGCTTGTGCATTTGTTAAGAATGTTGATTCTGGTATTGGTGTGTGCTGAAGCACTCTAGGCAAAGGCCTCTATACATACACATGTCAAGTGTCAACAAATGGAAACTAAAAGCATGACTGAAACAGAGCAAGTGAGCAAGAGTACTCATGTTTAAATTACCTGCTGAAGCATATGATCCACCATAAGATCTTCTACTACTGTACTGGTCTCTGCACTTGTGTTGGCCTGCTGCTCATCAAACAAAAAGCTTGTTACAGTCTGCTGCTCCATAAGATATGCTAGAGGTTGTGTACAAGACAGTTACCTGGGCTTGTTCTGGAGGTGGTTGTTGCTCCATATTAGCTTGTGAAGTTTCCAAATTGTCATCATGTTGGGGTGGAGGAGCTTGTGCATTGGGAGGTGGTAGACCATCTTTCATATATTTGCATCCCTTGATATTGTGGTCAGGCACACCACAGTAACTGCAGTGCATGATTACACCATGCCTTGACATCCTCCTCCCTCCATTACTACAAATAATTTCTTCTGGTCCCTTCCTTCTGCTTTTGCAAGGCCTTCCAACATGCTTCTTGTAGTCTGGTGGATTAATTTCAGGCCCATTCATCTTCTCCCACCCAGTGATGTCCTTGCAAGGGTAGATGATGTTGCTATAAGCCTTCTTGAACATGGACACTGAGTAGCATTTATCCACAAAGGTTAGTGGATCTACTCTCTCATTCCTACAACATGCTATAACATGTATGCAAGTCACTCCACTTTTTGCCATCTCATACAGTTGCAGGACTTGCTGTGCCAGTCTACTATGTAATCTGTTCATCTATCCACCACTTGAAACACTCCATCTCCCGATTCATACACATAACATGTGTTGGCCAGCTCTGTCAGCTTGTCAACTAGTTTCTTGATCTTAGGGCACATTACTCCTTGCATCTTCTCACCCTCACAATGCTTAGTGTAGTGCCATGCAGTCCACTGTTGCTTGATCCTCTCAAACATTGAAAGAATTGGCAATTCTCTTGCCTCCAAGATATATCTGCACAACCATTGCATGTTATGTTAACAACAGTGATAGGAAAGCATTGCATCTTATGTTAAAAAGAGTGAGATGAAAGCATTGGAACTTACTTGTTGAACACCTCACACAAATTGTTAAGCAGAATGTCACACTTAGGTATGTCACTTTGGAAAGCCCTCACCCAAGTGTTTGGCTCCAACTCTTTCAACCAGGTGTATGCACCCTCATTTAGCACCTTCATCTCAAGCATGTACTGCTCATACTTAATACCTGTTGTGCTCCTAGCTATCTTCCACAATTGATTCTTCAAAGCATCACCATTGTACAGCTGTTGGAAATTCTTCCACATATGCCTGACACAGAACCTATGTTCTGACTCAGGGAATACTTCAGTCACAACATTTATCAGGCCCTACAAAACAACATAGACCAATACACAAAGTGTTAAACAAGTGTTCTCAAGTACAGTAATCTAATTAGACCATCAGGCAATGTGGTTGCATATACCTTCTGCTTGTCAGACATTACTGTCCATGGGGATGTGTTGATAATAGCAAGATCACTCTTCAGCCTCTCAAGAAACCAAACCCAGTTAGGCTTGTCCTCCACTTCCACAACACATATTGCTATGGGGAATATGCAATTATTTGGATCTATTCCTACTGCAACTAGCAACTTCCCTCTGTATCTTGTTTTAATATGGCAGCCATCTATGAAGATCATAGGCCTGCAACCTTGAAGATAGCCTCTCTTGCACATGTAGGCTTTGTTGAACCTAGCTTGATTATCCAGTGCAAGGAAAAATGAGCTACCAGGATTACTTCTCCTTATCTCATTTCCATAATCCCACAATAGCTTGTACTGCCCTTCTTCATCTCCATGAATTATTTTCATAGACAGCCTTCTTGCCCTTTGAAGCTTGGACCTAGTTGGTGTCATGTGCCATTCCTTATGAACAACCCTTGAGAAGTTTCTAAGATTCATATCTTGATCAGCCCTGAAACTCTCAAGGTATTTCCTGGCTAGAAAAGGTGCTGTGAAAGCTTTGATCTTCCATTTTTTGCAGCAACTATGTTCTTCAACATACTTCTTTACCATGAAACATTTGGTTCTGCTGTCATAAGAAGCCCACAAGTACTAGGTACAATCTTCATCACACACTGCTTTGACTCTCTTCCTGTCATTCACTGGTAACTTGACATCAACTCTGTTCTTGCAGCTGTATTCCTTAATTGCTTTCCTAAGAAAATCAACATTTTCAAACACTTCTCCAACATGAAATTTTGGACAAGTCAGATCCTCCTTTCTAAATGCTCTAAATTTGGTTTGCATTTCATCATCTGAAACAGGTGCCCAAATATCTTCACCTTCAGATTCATAATCTGACATGTTTTCTTCCTTTTCTTCCCCTACAACTCCTTTATCCTTTGTTGTTGTTTTCTGCTTCACCTTCTCCTTCCTTTGAACTGGTTCATCCTCATCCACATTGTCAGCATAAAGGTCATCATCATCATCACTGATTTCAAAGTAACTATCTACCATGTCACCGGGAACAAAATCACTGTCATCTGAGTCACTATCTGTTCCTACATTGCCTTCAAAACATCTCTTCTTTGCTCTGGTTCTACTCAATTGATGTGCTTCTGCATCTTCATCTACTGCATGTTGCTCTGCTTCTCTTTCTTACTCTACTTGCTCTGCATCTTCATGTGGCTCTGCTTCTCCTTCTTGGCCTACATGCTCTGCATCTTCATGTTGGTGTACATCATCATGTTGCCCTGCTTGTCCTTGTTGCTCTGCATTCTCCTCTACTCCTTCACCAAATGTGCACTGCCTTCTTACAAACATGAACGGATTGCCATCTTCATGTGGCACATTGTTTGGATACACAACCTGAATTGGTATTATGGCAGTCTTCTCCTGAATTTCCAGACTCAATCCGATAAGATTACTTCAAAGGGGAAACTCAATTCATTGCAAGAGAGAAGAGGGGGAGGAGAAACATAAGATCCAACTATAATAGCGAAGCTCGCGATACATCAAGATCGTATCACGTCAAGAACACGAGAGAGAGAGAGAGAGAGAGAGAGAGAGAGATCAAACACATAGCTACTGGTATATACCCTCAGCCCCGAGGGAGAACTACTCCCTCCTCGTCATGGAGAGCACCGGGATGATGAAGATGGCCATCGGAGAGGGATTTCCCCCTCCGGCAGGGTGCCGGAACGGGTCTAGATTGGTTTTCGATGGCGGCAGAACTCCCGATCTATTGTGTGATCTCAAAGTTTTAGGGTATATGGAGTTATATAGGCAGAAGAAGCACGTCAGGGGAGCCACGGGGGCCCCACGAGGCAGGGGGGCGCGCCCCCCACCCTTGTGGGCAGCTCCCGTATCTTCTGACGTGGGGTCCAAGTCCATCAGGTGTGTTTCCTTCCAAAAATAACTTCTCCGGTTGATTTCGTTCCGTTTCGACTCCGTTTGATATTCCTTTTCTTCGAAACACTGAAATAGGCATAAAAGAGCAAATCTGGGCTAGGCCTCTAGTTAAAAGGTTAGTCCCAAAAGTAATATAAAAGTGGATAATAAAGCCCATTATTGCCCAAAACAGTAGATAATATAGCATGGAGCAATAAAAAATTATAGATACGTTGGAGACGTATCAAGCATCTCCAAGCTTAATTCCTGCTCGTCCTCGAGTAGGTAAATGATAAAAAAGAATTTTTGATGCGGAGTGCTACTTGGCATAATTTCAATGTGATTCTTCTTAATTGTGGCATGAATATTCAGATCCATAAGATTCAAGACAAAAGTTCATATTGACATAAAAATAATAATACTTCAAGCATACTAACAAAGCAATTATGTCTTCTCAAAATAGCATGGCCAAAGAAAGCTATCCCTACAAAATCATATAGTCTGGCTATGCTCCATCTTCACCACACAAAATATTTAAATCATGCACAGCCCCGATGACAATCCAAGCAATTGTTTCATACTTTTGATGTTCTCAAACTTTTTCAATCTTCACGCAATACATGAGAGTGAGCCATGGACATAGCACTATAGGTGGAATAGAATGGTGGTTGTGGAGAAGACAAAAAGGGAGAAGATAGTCTCACATCGACTAGGCGTATCAACGGGCTATGGAGATGCCCATCAATATATATCAATGTGAGTGAGTAGGGATTGCCATGCAACGGATGCACTAGAGCTATAAGTATATGAAAGCTCAACAAAAGAAACTAGTGGGTGTGCATCCAACTCGCTTGCTCACGAAGACCTAGGGCATTTTGAGGAAGCCCATCATTGGAATATACAAGCCAAGTTCTATAATGAAAATTCCCACTAGTATATGAAAGTGATAACTCAAGAGACTCTCTATATGAAGAACATGGTGCTACTTTGGAGCACAAGTGTGGTAAAAGGATAGTAGCATTGTCCCCCTTTTTTGGCCTTTCTTTTTTTATTTGGCCTTTATTTTTTTGGCATTTCCCCTTTTTTATTTGGCCTTTATTTTTTTATTTGGGACAGTGCTCTATTAATGATGATCATCACACTTTTATTTACTTACAACTCAAGAATTACAACTCGATACTTAGAACAAGATATGCCTCTATATGAATGCCTCCGGCGGTGTACCGGGATGTGCATGACTCAAGAGTGAGATGTAAGAAAGAATTATGAATGGTGGCTTTGCCACAAATACGATGTCAACTACATGATCATGCAAAGCAATATGACAATGATGGAGCGTGTCATAATAACAGGACGGTGGAAAGTTGCATGGCAATATATCTCGGAATGGCTATGGAAATGCCATAATAGGTAGGTATGGTGGCTGTTTTGAGGAAGGTATATGGTGGGTTTATGGTACCGGCGAAAGTTGTGCGGTACTAGAGAGGCTAGCAATGGTGGAAGGGTGAGAGTGGTATAATCCATGGACTCAACATTAGTCATAAAGAACTCACATACTTATTGCAAAAATCTATTAGTTATCGAAACAAAGTACTATGAGCATGCTCCTAGGGGGATAGATTGGTAGGAAAAGACCATCGCTCGTCCCCGACCGCCACTCATAAGGAAGGCAATCAATAAATAAATCATGCTCCAACTTCATCACATAACGGTTCACCATACGTGCATGCTACGGGAATCACAAACTTCAACACAAGTATTTCTCAAATTCACAACTACTCAACTAGCATGACTCTAATATCACCATCTTCATATCTCAAAACAATTATAAAGTATCAAACTTCTCATAGTATTCAACACACTGATAAGAGAATTTTATTATTCTTGAATACCTAGCATATTAGGATTTTAGTAAATTACCATGCTATTAAGACTATCAAAATAATATAAATGAAGCATGAGAGTTTATATATTTCTTCAAAATAAAACTACCACCATGCTCTAAAAGGATATAAGTGAAGCACTAGAGCAAATGACAAACTACTCCGAAAGATATAAGTGAAGATCAATGAGTAGTTGAATAATTATGCAACTATGTGAAGACTCTCTAACATTTAATAATTTCAGATCTTGGTACTCTATTCAAACAGCAAGCAAAGCAAAAGAAAATGACATCTAAGAATAGCAAACATCATGTGAAGAAGCAAAAACTTAGGATCAACCGATACTAACCGATAGTTGTTGAAGAAGAAAGGTGGGATGCCAACCGGGGCATCCCCAAGCTTAGACGCTTGAGACTTCTTGAAATATTATGTTGGGATGCCTTGGGAATCCCCAAGCTTGAGCTTTTGCATCTTCTTAATTCCTCTCATATCACGGTCTCCCTAAATCTCAAAAGCTTCATCCACACAAAACTCAACAAGGACTCGTGAGATAAGTTAGCATAAACCATTGCAAAAACCTTATCATACTCTACTGTAGCAAATCACTAAAATTATTATTCAACATTGCATACTAAATGTCTCTGCATATTTAATAGTCCTATCCTCAAATAGAATCATTAAAGAAGCAAACATATGCAAACAATGCAAACATAACAGCAATCTGCCTAAACAGGATAGTCTGTAAAGAATGCTGCAACATCTATACTTCCCTAGCTCCAAAAATTATGAAAGAAAATTCCCACTGTAGTAAATTTATCAGAGCTTAATATGCAAAAGGTTTCAACATTTTATCACATTCTGACTTTTCTAGGGAATTATTGCAACAGCGGTAAACTTTCTGTTTTCAAACAGCAACATGTATACTTATAACATAGGCATAGTAAAGGATATCAATGCCACTTTTATTGAAATAAAAGATGCAAATCATTATTCTAAATAACAGAAATAAAATCCTAACAAAATAAATTGACGCTCCAAGCAAAACACATATCATGTGGCGAATAAAAATATAGCTCCAAGTAAAGTTACCGATGAACGAAGACGAAAGAGGGGATGCCTTCCGAGGCATCCCCAAGCTTGGGCTTTTTGGTGTCCTTGGATATTACCTTGGGGTGCCTTGGGCATCCCCAAACTTAGGCTCTTGCAACTCCTTATTCCATAGTCCATCGAATCCTTACCCAAAACTTGAGAACTTTACAACACAAAACTTAAAGTAGAAAACTCGTAAGCTCCGTTAGTATAAGAAAGTAAATCACCACTTCAAGGTACTGTAATGAACTCATTCTTTATTTATATTGGTGTTAAACATACTGTATTCCAACTTCTCTATGGTTTATAAACTATTTTACTAGCCATAGATTCATCAAAATAAGTAAACAACACATGAAAAACAGAATCTGTCAAAAACAGAACAGTCTGTAGTAATCTGGATCAAACATATACTTCTGGAACTCATAAAATTCTCAAATAAATTGCTGGACCTGAGGAATCTACCTATTAATCATCTGAAAAAATAATTAACTAAATATCACTCTCCAAATAAAATTGCATCAATTCTCATGAGCGCTGAAGTTTCTGTTTTTTACAGCATGATCAACAAGACTTTCCCCAAGTCTTCCCAATGGTTCTACTTGGCACAAACACTAATTAAAATCATAAAACCACATCTAAACACAGGCTAGATGAATTATTTATTACAAAACAGGAACAAAAGGCAAGGAACTAAAATAAAATTGGGTTGCCTCCCAACAAGCACTATCGTTTAACGCCCCTAGCTAGGCACGATGATTTCAATGATGCTCACATAAAGGGTAAGAATTGAAACATAAAGAGAGCATCATGAAGAATATGACTAGAACATTTAAGTCTAACCCACTTCCTATGCATAGGGATTTTGTGAGCAAACAACTTGTGGGAACAAGGATCAACTTGCATAGGATGGTAAAACAAGCATAACTTCAAAATTTTAAGCACATAGAGAGGAAACTTGATATTATTGCAATTCCTACAAGCATATGTTCCTCCCTCATAATAATTTTCAGTAGCATCATGAATGAATTCAACAATATAACCAGCACCTAAAGAATTCTTTTCATGATCTACACGCATAGAAAATTTACTACTCTCCACATAAGCAAAATTCTTCTCTTTCCGGACAGTGGGAGTAAACTCAACAAAATAACTATCATGTGATTGAAAATTAAGATCAAGATGACAAGTTTCATGGATATCATTATTCTTTATAGCATACAATTCATCACCATAATCATCATAGATAGGAGGCATGCTTTCATCATAGTAAATTTGCTCATCAAAGCTTGGGGGACAAAAAATATCATCTTCTCAAACATAGCTTCCCCAAGCTTGTGGCTTTGCATATCATTAGCATCATGGATATTCAAGGAATTCATACTAACAACATTGAAATCATGATCATCATTCAAATATTTAGTGCCAAACATTTTATAGATTTCTTATTCTAGCACTTGAGCACAATTATCCTTTCCATCATACTCATGAAAGATATTAAAAAGGTGAAGCGTATGAGACAAACTTAATTCCAATTTTTTTGTAGTTTTCTTTTATAGACTAAACTAGTGATAAAACAAGAAACTAAAAGACTCGATTGCAAGATCTAAAGATATACCTTCGAGCGCTAACCTCCCCGGCAACGACGCCAGAAAAGAGCTTGATGTCTACTACACAACCTTCTTCTTGTAGACGTTGTTGGGCCTCCAAGTGCAGAGGTTTGTAGGGCAGTAGCAAATTTCCCTCAAGTGGATGACCTAAGGTTTATCAATCCGTGGGAGGCGTAGGATGAAGATGGTCTCTCTCAAGCAACCCTGCAACCAAATAACAAAGAGTCTCTTGTGTCCCCAACACACCCAATACAATGGTAAATTGTATAGGTGCACTAGTTCGGCGAAGAGATGGTGATACAAGTGGTATATGGATAGTATATAAAGGTATTTGTAATCTGAAATTATAAAAACAGCAAGGTAACTAATGATAAAAGTGAGCATAAACGGTATTGCAATGATAGGAAACAAGGCCTAGGGTTCATACTTCACTAGTGTAAGTCCTCTCAACAATAATATCATAATTGGATCACATAACTATCCCTCAACATGCAACAAAGATTCACTCCAAAGTCACTAATAGCGGAGAACGAATGAAGAGATTATGGTAGGGTACGAAACCACCTCAAAGTTATTCTTTCCAATCAATCCATTGGCTATTCCTATAAGTGTCACAAACAGCCCTAGAGTTCATACTAGAATAACACCTTAAGACACAAATCAACCAAAACCCTAATGTCACCTAGATACTCCAATGTCACCTCAAGTATCCATGGGTATGATTATACGATATGCGTCACACAATCTCAGATTCATCTATTCAACCAACACAAAGGACCTCAAAGAGTGCCCCAAAGTTCTACCGGAGAATCACGACGAAAATGTGTGCCAACCCCTATGCATAGGTTCCCAATGTCACGAAACCCGCAAGTTGATCACCAAGACATACATCAAGTGGCACATGGTATCCCATTGTCACCACAGATATCCACGGCAAGACATACATCAAGTGTTCTCAAATCTTTAAAGACTCAATCCGATAAGATTACTTCAAAGGGGAGACTCAATTCATTACAAGAGAGAAGAGGGGGAGGAGACACATAAGATCCAACTATAATAGCAAAGCTCGCGATACATCAAGATCGTATCACCTCAAGAACACGAGCGAGAGAGATCAAACACATAGCTACTGGTACATACCCTCAGCCCCGAGGGGGAACTACTCCCTCCTCGTCATGGAGAGCACCGGGATGATGAAGATGGCCACCGGAGAGGGATTGCCCCCTCCGGTAGGGTGCCGGAACGGGTCTAGATTGGTTTTCGGTGGCTACGGAGGCTTCTGGGGGCGGAACTCCCGATCTATTGTGCATTCTCGAAGTTTTAGGGTATATGGAGTTATATAGGCAGAAGAAGCACGTCAGGGGAGCCACGGGGGCCCCGCGAGGCAGGGGGCGCGCCCCCACCCTCGTGGGCAGCTCCTGTATCTTCTGACATGGGGTCCAAGTCCATCACATGTGTTTCCTTCCAAAAATAACTTCTCCAGTTGATTTCGTTCCGTTTCGACTCCGTGTGATATTCCTTTTCTTCGAAACACTAAAATAGGCATAAAACAGCAAATCTGGGTCGGGCCTCCAGTTAATAGGTTAGTCCCAAAAGTAATATAAAAGTGGATAATAAAGCCCAATATTTCCCAAAACAGTAGATAATATAGCATGGAGCAATCAAAAATTATACATACGTTGGAGACGTATCAGAGACCAGGTGAGCTTATCCAAACTGTCATACCAAACTTTATGCCCATCAACATAAGCCCTATTGCTTCCTTCACCCATGAAAAAACAACCATGATGAAACTGCACTGAGAACTTCTCACTTCTTGCTCCCGCAAAAACAATGCATAATTGATCACATCAAAATTGAACAAAATGACCTTTTTGAATAGTACATCACCAGAAATCCCCAATGTTCTCCATAAACCAAAGCTCCAAAACCTATGCATATTCCAACAAAGGTGCACATACGGGTACAACTGCCAGAAACCTAAGCCTATTTCATATGGAATCAATGAAAATTAGATCCTTTCGACAAGAACCTAAAACCCTATCAGACAAATTGGGTTCGAAAAACCCTAAACCTAAATTCCCATACGCGCGACAAATACTAAAACATATCATAGGCGAACACAATGCAAGCCCTATCGAACAAGAATCGAAGAGAAATAAGAAGACTTACGGCAGGAATCATCACTTATGGTAAACAGGGGCAGGGGCACCGTTGGGGCGACGAACAGGAGACATGGCAGCGGCGCCTCCACTTCACCACCGCGAGAAGAAACCCCTCCGCGGTGACCACGGTGACGACCACGCCGCACCACGCCGCACACGCCTCCATCACCTTCTCCGCCGGTTTGATCGGCTCGAACAGGGGAGGTGGAGACGTGGGAGGACTTCGGGGATCTGTCCGATAAATTGGGGGGTGTTGCTGCAAATATGCCATCGGGTCGCTCCTCCTCGCGACACCTGGTGCGCGGCCTGGGAGCCGGACGGTCAACAGGTGGTCAACAGGCGGCGTACGCGTGGTCTACGGCGCACAGTGACCGTATTTTCACTGTTCACCATACACAATGACCGTATTGCGTGAGTTCTTGTGTATAGTGACCAAAGTGACTGGGCGACGCAAGTTGAGGTACCATCGATGAATTTTACTCTTACAAGATAGTCGTCGGGAACTTTCCGCTAGTGCCATGCCTGAGAAAACTAGGCGGCCGCCGGTTGGGGCCTCGGAGGGCAGGCGCGTTTGCCAGGCCGTACGTCCTACCAGCACTGGTCGGCCTCCAATGTCCTCCGCCGAAACACCGGCCCGGCCTCCCATGTCCTCCGTCGAAACACTGGCCCGGCCACCGCCGCCCGCCGCATCATCATTCCCGCAGCACGGCAAGCCACGTCATGGTCATAGCGTGCGCGCTCGTTGGGGTCGGCGAGCGTGGCGTAGGCCGTGTGCAGCCGGATGAACCCCTCGTCGTCGCCGCCACCAGCAGCGTCCGGGTGCACCTCCCTGGCTAGACGCTGGTACGCCGCCTTGATCTCGCCCCTAGTCGCCCCGGCACCCACACCAAGCAATTCGTAGTGCGTCCTCCCAGCCGCCACCACCGTCGGCTTGGCGGCGGTGTTGGGGTCGGCGTGGGAGTTGGCGCGGTCGTCAACGATATTTGCTTCAAGATGAGTGAAAGGATCGATACGGTCGACTAGAGGGGGGGGGGGTGAATAGGAGACTACAAATTTTAATATTTCTTGTAGATTTTAAGGCTTAGCGGATAAAAGAGTTCACTAGATATGCAACTAGGTGAATGCAACCTATATGACAAGCAAGCTCCAAGAGAGAAATGCTAGGCAACAAACTACTTAGCAAGCCAACAAGCATACAACAACAAGGAAAGGTGCGGGAAAGGATTAACTACAAGTGATACGAGGACGCGGATATTAACCCGAAGTTCACTCTTCCTTGGGGAAGAGCTAATCTCCATTTGGAGCGGTACCGGAGCCAAAGCTTGCGGAATGCCACCAAAGGCTCACCGTATTCTCCTTCAAGTCACCCCCAATGGATGAGCCTCGAACCACTTGGGGTAGGTCTTGAAGGCGACCACCACACCTTTACAAACTTCTCCGGAGCACACCACAAGAAAGGAAGCTTCCAGAGGAACCTCTAATCGCCTAGGAGCCCAAGCTCCAAGAGTAACAAGTCAATGGGGAAGAAATGTTGCGGGGAACGCGATTTGGTTTGGTCAAGTTGTAGATCGGGTCTTGCTCTCCCAATCCCCAAAGTTTCAACAAGTTTGGGTGGAGGGATTGAGAGTATTGAGCAAAATGGGGTGTAGCAATGGTGGAGCTCAACAAGACATTAGGGTTAAAGGTTGGAGGTGGAAGAAGGGCATATATATAGTGTTCATGGGCTGGTGGGGATTCCTGCCCGTTGGACCCCGTGTGCACGGGCTAAGTCAGCCCCGTGCGCACGGGGTATCTAGAGACAATCGCACCACCCCGTGCGCACGGGGGTCAAAAGACCCCGTGCGCACGGGGTACCCAGAGAGTTACACAGTACCCTGTGCGCACGGGGTACCCAGAGAGTTACGCAGTACCCCATGCGCATGGGGTACCCAGTAACTTTCTGTTGCAACTTTCTGAGTACCACAGCACACACACACTAGGTTCATTTTAGGTGGTCGGAGTGGGAAGGGTAAGAGAGTAAGGCTCGGCAAAGGCATTCCCACACGACATTTATCCACACAAACCCCTCTTAATAGTGCGGTCTTTCCTACGACTCGAAGCAAACCAAAACTAAACCTTTGAAGCGTCGAAAGACCATGCCTTTGTCCTTTTTGAAATGGGGGGGTCGCACATCTCCATCGCGAGCACTTAGAACCAATAACCTGAGATAACTTTGGCAACCGATATTAGTTCAACTAACCACATTGTCATCACACCAAAATATAGCATAAGTGCCACTAGCACTTTCAATCTCCCCTTTTTGGTGCATTGATGACAACGTGGTTAGAGCATGGCATGGAGGATAAACAGAAAGAAAGCCATGGAACAAATAATGATCAAGATAGCTCCCCCTATATGTGTGCCCGAAAACAAGAATGCATCTAGTACACCCATAGGAGGTTCGGCCAAGATCATTATTGTTAAGTCATGAGATTCATCAAAATAAACCTATAACGGTGCCTAGATCTCATGACACAGTGTGGTGAGCAAATAATGTGAGACCCAATAAGCAAGAGGATAATTGCAAGGTTCAATAATAAAGCTGGAGTCTCACAATAACGCTAGAGTCTCACAACCACACAGACGGAAAGGAAATAAGAGTATCTCAAGCCAACTAAAACCAACCAACAGCGAGAAACACGAGGCTTGAGATCTCAACACACCCACGAATGCACCACACACCCACGACACAACCACACACACCACTTCTCCCCCTTTGTCATCAAGACAACAAAAAGGAGACAAATGGCGACACGAGACCCACTAGACAAGAGGAGGAGCACTCGAGGCATCAACATCAAAACGCCACCCGGCCATTGGGAAAGACCGAGCGGTGGCCTCACTGTTGACGTCCTCTGAACCTGGACCGACCTTCTCACCAGCAGCAGCCCTTGCTGCCTTCTACTCACGCTGAACAAGCTTCTCCTTGTTGATTTCCTTGATCTGACGACGCTGAATCGACTGACACATCTTGAACATGTTGCTCAAGGTCTTGAACAGCGAATTCTTCTCTCCCTTGGCAAAGATGGCCTCAGAGCCAATAGACTTGGCCTTACCACGAGGGATCCATGCAGTAGAGGACATGCCTGGAGTGTAAGTAGCACAATCCTCAGGCCTAGGGTTGCGCCCCTTCTTGATGGGCACATAGGGAGCAGGAGCGGTTGGGGTCCAGTTGGAGTTGCGCTTGGGAATAGAAGTCTTGAAGCTGGCAATGTACTTTGCTGGACAAACGGTCTCAATCAATGCCTGTATGAATGGAGCATAGATCAAAGACTTGTTCTCTTGTACACACTGACGCAACTCGTAGTACATGAAATCCAGAAGATCCACTTTCTTCTTCTGATGAAGATACACAAAGACATCAAGCATGGAGCTCTGAATGTTATGGGAATCCCCGTCCTTTGGAGTGAGGGTATACCGCAGGATATGGCGCATGGTGTCATAGAGGGGCAAGAGGTCTTTGATTGACCCAGTGACAAACGACTTCTCTTGTTTGTAAGCAAAGGCAATCTCATCCTTAGTGCACTGCCCACTTTCCCGAACAATGCCAAACTCATCAGAAACAGTCTCTTCATCCATGAACAGGTAGGGAATGATCTCGGAGAACTTTGCCATAGGAGCTGAGCACTGATGCGTTCCGGACATCCATGTGAGGGTGCGAGCAGAATCATTAGAGAAGTACAGAGTGGCAAAGAACTGCATCACTAGATCTTCATTGTAGGGGTGGTTGAAAGTGACAAACGGAATCAGACCCAGTCATCCAAGAGCAGAGTACACACCGGGATACAAATGATCATTGTCGCGCAGACTCTCAGTGTTGACTTGCTTGTGAGGAGCAAACTTCTTTGACTTGGTCATACGAAGCTCATGATAGATTCTTTGCTGAAACCCATTCTTGAAACGAGGATCCATTCCCATACTCGTGGCCTTAACATACGGATGGTTCGGTCTCTCAGCCCAAATCTCTGGCTTGGTCCACTGGACAAGAGGCATATTCCGGAGGTCACGCCTGCCCGGAGTGGCTTCCTTCGGACTAGACTCCTCTTCCTCTTCTTCATCTTCCTCACCACGATCATCTTCTTCCTCAGATTCATCGGAAGCCTCAACAACGGGCCACTTTGAGGTTGCACGGCGAGCACGGCCCTGACCTGTCCTAGACCCCTGACCCATGTCTTCAGACGGCTGACGACGAGCAATGATGAAGTCCTTTGATCCTCCTTTTGCACGCTTGCGACGAAGCTCCGACCTCTTGTCAGCGGAGTCTGAAACACACAGAAAACCCAACAACACAAAGCACGAAGCACAAATGAGTAAGCACAAATCAGTGAGCCCCGTGCGCACGGGGGGGGGGGGGGCGTGTGCATGGTACAGGCCCATGCGCATGGGGTATTCAGGAACTTTGACATGAGTGGATTTTTTTAAATACAGGGCTGAGTGAATACTCTTACCCCTACTTCACAAAGCACTCGGTCTACATTTATGAATATGCTGCGAGGAAAGTCCTATCACTATGGAAAGGGTATATGTGGAGCACTTGTACCAAAACAGAAGCGAGGAGAACCAACCAAAAAAGAAAAGAAACACCACACCACACACGCGAAACAAACACGGACACAACCCTCAAGTGAAGGCGGTGGCCGAGGCCACCATGTTTGAGTTTACTTGGTATGGCACCGCGAAGATATGAACCTTGGGCCCAAGACCAATACTCATCTTTGAAGCACAAGTACCACCTAAAGTGGCTTATGTGAAAGATTGTGTTTGTTTTATGCACTTCTAGGATAAGATAGCTCATGAGTTGAGCTAGCTCCCCTAGACATGTGCCTACATCTAAGCAATATAGTACATGAGTATGTGTGTGCGAGCAAGAGTTTCATCTGAAGTTACTAATATCCATGACATTTAGCTCATGCCTTAACTCGCAGAATCTTGCTTCGTCAAGGGGCTTGGTGAAGATGGCTGCTAGTTGATTCTCGGTGTTGACATGGAGTAACTCAATGTTTCCCTTGGCCACATGATCTCTAATGAAATGATGACGAATCTCAATATGCTTGGTCTTGCTATGTTGAACCGAATTCTCGGCGATCTTGATGGCACTTTCATTGTCACACCAAAGAGGCACTTTGTCACATTTGACACCGTAATCCATCAAAGTTTGCCTCATCCATAATAATTGGGCACAACAACTTCCGGCAGCAATATACTCGGCTTCGGCTGTGGAGAGAGATATACAATTTTGCTTCTTTGAAGACCAACTTACAACGATCTCCCTAGGAATTGACATGAGCCGGATGTGGACTTGCGATCAACCTTGTCTCCGGCCCAATCCGAATCCGAGTAACCCATTAACTCAAATGATGATCCCTTGGGATACCAAAGGCCCAAGTTTGGGTATGAACCAAATATCGAAGGATCCTTTTCACTGCCGAATAGTGGCTCTCCTTAGGAGCGGATTGAAATCTTGCACACATACACACACTCAACATAATATTTATCCTAGATGCACAAAGGTAAAGCAAGGAACCGATCATAGAGCGATATACCATTTGATCCACTTCTTTACCATTTGGATCAAGATGAAGTTGACCATTTGTGGCCATGGGTGTCTTCATTGGCTTGACATCTTGCATTTTGAATCTCTTGAGCATGTCTTGGATATAATGAGATTGATTGATGAAGGTTCCGCCTCTCAATTGCTTCACTTGAAAACTGAGAAAGAACTTCAACTCTCCCATCATGCTCATCGCAAATTCCTTAGTCATAAGATTCTCAAACTCAACGTTAATAGCATGGTTAGTTGACCGAAAGATAATATCATCAACATATATTTGGCAGACAAACAACTCTCCTTTTACCCTCTTCGTAAAGAGAGTGGAATCTATTACCCCAATTTGGAACCCCTTCTCGCTTAGGAACGCCGTAAGGTGATCATACCAAGCACGTGGTGCTTGTTTGAGTCCATAGAGTGCCTTATGGAGTTCATAAACGTGAGAGGGATGATCGGGGTCTTCAAACCCGGGAGGTTGCTTGACATACACAAACTCATTAAGAGGACCATTAAGAAATGCACTCTTAACATCCATTTGATATAATTTGAAATCATGATGAGAGGCATAAGCAAGCAAGATGCGAATGGATTCGAGATGGGCAACGGGGGCAAAAGTTTCACCAAAATCCAAACCTTCAACTTGGGTGAAACCTTGTGCCACTAACCTTGCCTTGTTCCTTATTACTTGTCCATATTCATCTTGTTTGTTCTTGAAAATCCACTTTGTTCCAATGACATTATGAAATTCCTTGGGTCTTTCTACAAGGTTCCACACTTTGTTGCGTGTGAAGTTGTTGAGTTCTTCATGCATGGCATCTATCCAATCCGGATCGTCAAGGGCATCTTACACCTTAAGGGGTTCAACACAAGAGACAAACAAGTGATGTTCACAAAAGTTTGCCAAACGTCTACGAGTAGTTACCCCCTTTTTGATGCTTCCGTAGATGTTCTCGGTGAGGTGTTGAAGATGTTTTAGCTTGGCGGACACTTTTTGCTCTTTGCGGTCAAGCTCTTCTTCACTTGGTTTTGGACTTGATGAAGAAGCTTGCCCTTGAGATTGCTTTAGCCTTGGAGACACTCTTCTCTTTGCAACCACAGGTTCTTGATCAGTAAGAAGTGATGACGATGAAGACACTTGTGGTTGGGGTTGATCTAGATCTTGATCATGACTTTGAGCTTGATCTTGAGCCTCAACGATTGGTTCTTCATTATTCGGAAGAGTTTGCTCTTGATCTTTCTAAGGAATATGAGGGTCTTGATCTTGTTCTTGGATAGGTTCATTACTTCCCAAAGCATCTTGTACAAGTGGTGTCGGTGATGACTTCCCTTGTGGAAAATCCTCAAGAGGGGCTCTTACTCCTTCTTCTTCTACTTGTACATGGGGTGTTTCTTGTGGGAGAATGTGGCCTATCCCCATTGTCCTTATACCTTGTGAAGGAGCCTCATCTGAAGGAAATATGCCCTAGAGGCAATAATAAAGTTATTATTTATTTCCTTATATCATGATAAATGTTTATTATTCATGCTAGAATTGTATTAACCGGAAACATAATACATGTGTGAATACATAGACAAACAGAGTGTCACTAGTATGCCTCTACTTGACTAGCTCATTGATCAAAGATGGTTATGTTTCCTAACCATAGACATGAGTTGTCATTTGATTAACGGGATCACATCATTAGGAGAATCATGTGATTGACTTGACCCATTCCGTTAGCATAGCACTTGATCGTTTAGTTTGTTGCCATTGCTTTCTTCATGACTTATACATGTTCCTATGACTATGAGATTATGCAACTCCCGTTTACCAGAGGAACACTTTGTGTGCTACCAAACATCATAACGTAACTGGGTGATTATAAAGGTGCTCTACAGGTGTCTCCGAAGGTACTTGTTGGGTTGGCGTATCTCGAGATTAGGATTTGTCACTCCGATTGTCGGAGAGGTATCTCTGGGCCCACTCGGTAATACACATCACTTAAGCCTTGAAAGCATTGCAACTAATGAGTTAGTTGCGGCATGTGGTATTACAGAACGAGTAAAGAGACTTGCCGGTAACGAGATTGAACTAGGTATTGAGATACCGATGATCGAATCTCGGGCAAGTAACATACCGATGACAAAGGGAACAACGTATGTTGTTATGCGGTCTGACCGATAAAGATCTTCGTAGAATATGTGGGAGCCAATATGAGCATCCAGGTTCCGCTATTGGTTATTGACCAGAGACGTGTCTCGGTCATGTCCACATAGTTCTCGAACCCGTAGGGTCCGCACGCTTAAAGTTCGATGACGGTTATATTATGAGTTTATGTGTTTTGATGTACCGAAGGAGTTCGGAGTCCCGGATGAGATTGGGGACATGACAAGGAGTCTCGAAATGGTCGAGACGTAAAGATCGATATATTGGACGACTATATTCGGACTTCGGAAAGGTTCCGAGTGATTCAGGTATTTTTCGGAGTACCGGAGTGTTACGGGAATTCGCCGAGGAGTATATGGGCCTTATTGGGCCATACGGGAATAGAGGAGAGAGGCCAAAAGGAAGGAGGCCTGCACCCCCCCTCTGGTCCGAATTGGAGAGTGTCTTTTAGCTATGTGCGGTGCCCCCCTCCACCATAGTCCACCTCGATAATACTGTAGCGGTGCTTAGGCGAAGCCCTACGTCGGTAGAATATCAATATAGTCACCATGCCGTTGTGCTGACGAAACTCTCCCTCAACACTCGGCTGGATCGGAGTTAGAGGGACGTCATCGGGCTGAATGTGTGCTGAACTCGGAGGTGTCGTGCGTTCGGTACTTGATCGGTCGGATCGTGAAGACGTACGACTACATCAACCGCATTGTGCTAACGCTTCCGCTTTCGGTCTACGAGGGTATGTGGACAACACTCTCCCCTCTCGTTGCTATGCATCACCATGATCTTGCGTGTGCGTAGGAAAATTTTGAAATTACTACGTTCCCCAACAGTGGCATCCGAGCCAGGTTTTATGCGTAGATGTCATATGCACGAGTAGAACACAAGTGAGTTGTGGGCGATATAAGTCACACTGCTTACCAGCATGTCACACTTTGGTTCGGCAGTATTGTTGGATGAAGCGGCCCGGACCGACATTACGCGTACGCTTACGCGAGACTGGTTTTACCATCGTGCTATGCACACAGGTGACTAGCGGGTGTCAGTTTCTCCAACTTTAGTTGAACCGAGTGTGGCTACGCCCGGTCCTTGAGAAGGTTAAAACAGCACTAACTTGAGAAACTATCGTTGTGGTTTTCGATGCGTAGGTAAGAACGGTTCTTGCTAAGCCCGTAGCAGCCACGTAAAACTTGGAACAACAAAGTAGAGGACGTCTAACTTGTTTTTGCAGGGCATGTTGTGATGTGATATGGTCAAGACGTGATGAGATATAAGTTGTTGTATAAGATGATCATGTTTTGTTGAAGTTATTGGCAACTGGCAGAAGCCTTATGGTTGTCTCTTTATTGCATAAGATGCAAGCACCAAATAATTGCTTTACAATTATCGCTATGCGATAGCAATAGTTGCAAGAGCAATAGTTGGCGAGACGACCATGTGACGACACATTGATATAGATCAAGAAGATGGAGATCATGGTGTCATGCCAGTGATGATGGAAATCATGACGATGTTTTGGAGATGGAGATCAAAGGCACAAGATGATGATGGCCATATCATGTCACATATTTTGATTGCATGTGATGTTTATCTTTTATGCATCTTATCTTGCTTTGATTGACGGTAGCATTATAAGATGATCTCTCACTAAATTTCAAGATAAAAATGTTCTCCCTGAGTATGCACCGTTGCCAAAGTTCGTCGTGCCTAGACACCACGTGATGATCGTGTGTGATAAGCTCTACGTCCATCTACAACGGGTGCAGGCCAGTTTTGCACACGTAGAATACTCAGGTTAAACTTGACGAGCCTAGCATATGCAGATATGGCCTCAGAACACTGAGACTGAAAGGTCGAGCGTGAATCATATAGTAGATATGATCAACATAGTGATGTTCACCATTGAAAACTACTCCATTTCATGTGATGATCGGTTATGGTTTAGTTGATTTGGATCACGTGATCACTTAGAAGATTAGAGGGATGTCTTTCTAAGTGGGAGTTCTTAAGTAATATGATTAATTGAACTTAAATTTATCAGGAACTTAGTCCTGGTAGTATTAGCATATCTATGTTGTAGATCAATAGCTCGCGTTTAGCTCCCCTATTTTATTTTTGATATGTTCCTAGAGAAAACTAAGTTGAAAGATGTTAGTAGCAATGATGCGGATTGGATCCATGATCTGAGGTTTATCCTCATTGCTGCATAGAAGAATTATGTCCTTAATGCACCGCTAGGTGACAGACCTATTGCAGGAGCAGATGCAGACGTCATGAACGTTTGGCTAGCTCAATATGATGACTACTTGATAGTCTAGTGCACCATGCTTAACGGCTTAGAATCGGGACTTCAAAGACATTTTGAACGTCATGGACCATATGAGATGCTCTAGGAGTTGAAGTTAAATATTTCAAGCAAATACCCGAGTTGAGAGATATGAAGTCTCCAACAAGTTCTATAGCTAAAAGATGGAGGAGAATAGCTCAAGCAGTGAGCATATGCTCAGATTGTCTGGGTACTACAATCGCTTGAATCAAGTGAGAGTTAATCTTACAGATAAGATAGTGATTGACAGAGTTCTCTAGTCACAATCACCAAGTTACTAGAACTTCGTGATGAACTATAGTATGCAAGGGATGACGTAAACGATTCCCGAGCTCTTCGTGATGTTGAAATCGACGAAGGTAGAAATCAAGAAAGAGCATCAAGTATTGATGATTGACAAGAACACTAGTTTCAAGAAAAGGGCAAAGGGAAAGAAAGGGAACTTCAAGTAGAATGACAAGCAAGTTGTCACTCCCGTGTAGAAGCCCAAAGCTGGACCAAAGCCTGAAACTGAGTGCTTCTACTGCAAAGGAAATGATCACTGGAAGCGGAAATTCCCTGAATATTTGGTGGATAACAAAGATGGCAAAGTGAACAAAGGGTATATTTGATATATAGGTTATTGATGTGTGCCTTACTAGTGTTTATAGTAGCCCCTGAGTATTTGATACTTATTCGGTTGCTAAAATTAGCAACTTGAAACGGGAGTTGCAGAATGAACAGAGACTAGTTAAGGGTGAAGTGACGATGTGTGTTGGAAGTGGTTCCAAGATTGATATGATCATCATTGCACACTCCCTATACTTTCGGGATTAGTGTTGAACCTAAATAAGTGTTATTTGGTGTTTGCGTTGAGCATGAATATGATTTGATCATGTTTATTGCAATACGGTTATTCATTTAAGTAAGAGAATAAATTGTTGTTCTGTTTACATGAATAAAACCTTCTATGGTCATACACCCAATGAAAATGGTTTGTTGGATCTCGATTGTGGTGATACACATTCTCATAATATTGAAGCCAAAAGATGCAAAGTTAATAATGATAGTGCAACTTATTTGTGGCACTGCCGTTTAGGTCATATTGGTGTAAAGCGCATGAAGAAAATCCATGTTGATGGGCTTTTGGAATCACTTGATTATGAATCAGTTGATACTTGCGAACCGTGCATCATGGGCAAGATGACTAAGACTCCGTTCTCCGGAACAATGGAGCAAGCAACTGACTTGTTGGAAATAATACATACTGATGTATGCAGTCTGATGAATGTTGAGGCTCGCGGCGGGTATCGTTATTTTCTGACCTTCACAGATGATTTGAGCAGATATGAGTATATCTACTTGATGAAACAAAATTTTGAAATATTTGAAAGTTCATATAATTTCAGAGTGAAGTGGAAAATCATCGTAACAAGAAAATAAAGTTTCTATGATCTGATCGTGGAGGAGAATATTTGAGTTACGAGTTTGGCCTTCAGTTAAAACAATGTGAAATAGTTTCGCTACTCACGCCACCTGGAACACCATAGTGTAATGGTGTATCCGAACGTCGTAACCGTACTTTATTAGATATGGTGCGATCTATGATGTCTGTTACCGATTTACCACTATCGTTTTGGGGTTATGCATTAGAGACAGTTGTAGTCACGTTAAATAGGGCACCATCTAAATCCGTTGAGATGACACAGTATGAACTACGGTTTGGCAAGAAACCAAAGTTGTCGTTTCTTAAAGTTTGGATTTGCGATGCTTATGTGAAAAAGTTTCATCTTGATAAGCTCAAACCCAAGTCAGAGAAGTGCGTCTTCATAGGATACCCAAAAGAAAATGCTGGGTACACCTTCTATCACAGATCCGAAGGCAAGATATTCGTTGCTGAGAATGGAGCCTTTCTAGAGAAGGAGTTTCTCTCAAAAGAAGTGAGTGGGAGAAAAGTAGAACTTGATGAGGTAACTGTACCTGCTCCCTTATTGGAAAGTAGTTCATCACAGAAATCTGTTCCTGTGACTACTACACCAATTAGTGAGGAAGCTAATGATCATGATCATGTAACTTCAGATCAAGTTACTACCAAACCTCGTAGGTAAACCAGAGTGAGATCCGCACTAGAGTGGTACGGTAATCCTGTTCTGGAGGTCATGTTACTTGACCATGACGAACCTACGAACTAGGAGGAAGCGATGATGAGCCCAGATTCCGCGAAATGGCTTGAGGCCATGAACTCTGAGATGAGATCCATGTATAAGAACAAAGTATGGACTTTGATTGACTTGCCCAAGGATCAGCGAGCCATTGAGATTAAATGGATCTTCAAGAGGAAGACAGACGCTGATAGTAGTGTTACTATCTACAAAGCTAGAATTGTCGCAAAAAGGTTTTCGACAAGTTCAAGGTGTTGACCACGATGAGAATTTCTCACTCGTATCTATGCTTAAGCCTGTCCGAATCATGTTAGCTATTGCCGCATTTTATGAAATCTGGCAAATGGATAAACAAAACTGCATTCCTTAATAGGATTTATTAAAGAAGAGTTGTATATGATGCAACCAGAAGGTTTTGTCGATCCTAAAGGTACTAACAAAATATGCAAGCTCCAGCGATCCATCTATGGACTGGTGCAAGCATCTCGGAGTTGGAATATACACTTTGATAAGTTGATCAAAGCATATAGTTTTATACAGACTTGCGGTGAAGCCTGTATTTACAAGAAAGTGAGTGGGAGCACTACAGCATTTCTGATAAGTATATGTATGACATATTGTTGATCGGAGATGATGTAGAATTATTCTGCAAAGCATAAAGGAATGTTTGAAAGGAGTTTTTTCAAAGAAAGACCTCGGTGAAGCTGCTTACATATTGAGCATCAAGATCTATAGAGATAGATCAAGACGCTTGATAAGTTTTTCAATGAGTACATACCTTGACAAGATTTTGAAGTAGTTCAAAATGGAATAGTCAAAGAAGGAGTTCTTGCCTGTGTTACAAGGTGTGAAGTTGAGTAAGACTCAAAACCCGACCACGACAGAAGATAGAGGGAGAATGAAAGTCATTCCCTATGCCTCAGCCATAGGTTCTATAAAGTATGCCATGTTGTGTACCAGACCTATTGTATACCCTACCCTGAGTTTGGCAAAGGAGTACAATAGTGATCTAGGAGTAGATCACTGGACATTGGTCAAAATTATCCTTAGTGGAATAAGGATATGTTTCTCGATTATGGAAGTGACAAAAGGTTCATCGTAAAGGGTTACGTTGATGCAAATTTTGACACTGATCCAGATGACTGTAAATCCCAATCTGGATACATATTGAAAGTGGGAGCAATTAGCTAGAGTAGCTCTGTGCAGAGCATTGTTGACATAGAAATTTGCAAAATACTTATGGATCTGAATGTGGCAGACCCGTGGACTAAACTTCTCTCACAAGCAAAACATGATCACACCTTAGTACTCTTTGGGTGTTAATCACATAGCGATGTGAACTAGATTATTGACTCTAGTAAACCCTTTGGGTGTTGCTCACATGTCGATGTGAACTACGGGTGTTAATCACATGGTAATGTGAACTATTGGTATTAAATCACATGGCGATGTGAACTAGATTATTAACTCTAGTGTAAGTGGGAGACTGAAGGAAATATGCCCTAGAGGCAATAATAAAGTTATTATTTATTTCCTTAGATCATGATAAATGTTTATTATTCATGCTAGAATTGTATTAACCGGAAACATAATACATGTGTGAATACATAGACAAATAGAGTGTCACTAGTATGCCTCTACTTGACTAGCTCGTTGATCAAAGATGGTTATGTTTCCTAACCATAGACATGAGTTGTCATTTGATTAACGGGATCACATCATTAGGAGAATGATGTCATTGACTTGACCCATTCCGTTAGCATAGCACTTGATCGTTTAGTTTGTTGCCATTGCTTTCTTCATGACTTATACATGTTCCTATGACTATGAGATTATGCAACTCCCGTTTACTAGAGGAACACTTTGTGTGCTACCAAACGTCACAACATAACTGGGTGATTGTAAAGGTGCTCTACAGGTGTCTTCGAAGGTACTTGTTGGGTTGGCGTATTTTGAGATTAGGATTTGTCACTCCGATTGTCGGAGAGGTATCTCTGGGCCCACTCAGTAATACACATAACTTAAGCCTTGCAAGCATTGCAACTAATGAGTTAGTTGCAACTAATGAGGTATTACGGAACGAGTAAAGAGACTTGCCGGTAACGAGATTGAACTAGGTATTGAGATACCGACGATTGAATCTCGGGCAAGTAACATACCGATGACAAAGGGAACAACATATGTTGTTATGCGGTCTGACGGATAAAGATCTTCGTAGAATATGTGGGAGCCAATATGAGCATCCAGGTTCCGCTATTGGTTATTGAACGGAGATGTGTCTCGGTCATGTCTACATAGTTCTCGAACACGTAGGGTCTGCACGCTTAAAGTTTGATGACGGTTATATTATGAGTTTATGTATTTTGAGGTACCAAAGGAGTTCGGAGTCCCGGATGAGATTGGGGACATGACGAGCAGTCTCGAAATGGTCGAGACGTAAAGATCGATATATTGGACAACTATATTCGGACTTCGGAAAGGTTCCGAGTGATTCGGGTATTTTTCGGAATACCGGAGAGTTACGGGAATTCGCTGAGGAGTATATGGGCCTTATTGGGCCATACGGGAATAGAGGAGAGAGGCCAAAAGGAAGGAGGCCTGCGCCCCCCTCTGGTCCGAATTGGACAAAGGGTGCAGCCCCCTTTTCCTTCTCCCTCTCCTCCTCTTTCCTTCTCTCCTACTCCAACAAGGAAAGAAGGAGTCCTACTCCCGGTAGGAATAGGACACCCCCCTTGGCGCGCCCTTCTCCTAGGCCGGCCGCCTCCTCACTTGCTCCTTTATATACAGGGGCAGGGGGCAGCTCTAGACACACAAGTTGATCAAGTTGATCGTCTTTTAGCCGTGTGCGGTGCCCCCCTCCACCATAGTCCACCTCGATAATACTATATCGGTCCTTAGGCGAAGCCCTGCGTCGGTAGAACATCAACATCGTCACCACGCCATCGTGCTGACGAAACTCTCCCTCAACACTCGGCTGGATTGGAGTTATAGGGACGTCATCGGGCTAAACGTGTGCTGAACTCGGAGGTGCCGTGCGTTCGGTACTTGATCGGTCGGATCGTGAAGACGTACGACTACATCAACCGCGTTGTGCTAACGCTTCCGCTTTCGGTCTACGAGGGTACATGGACAACACTCTCCCCTCTTGTTGCTATGCATCACCATGATCTTGCCTGTGCGTAGGAAAATTTTGAAATTACTATGTTCCCCAACATCATCACCTACAACACTAGGAACAATTTGCTCCATGCGGGAGCCGTTATCTTCATCAATTCCACATTTACCATTTCCTCAATGCATCCGGTGGATTTATTGAGAACACGGTAAGCATGAGAGTTTGATGCATATCCAACAAATATGCCCTCATAAGTTCTAGACTCAAATTTAGCTAACCGGGATTTTTTGTTTAAAATGAAACACTTACAACCAAATACCCGAAAGTATTTGACGTTGGGCTTTCTCCTGATTAGGAGCTCATAAGGGGTCTTGTTCTTGAGCTTGCGAAGATAAAGCCGGTTTGAAGCATGGCACGCAGTGTTCATGGCTTCTGCCCAAAGCTTGTAAGGTGATTTGTACTCATCAAGCATGGTCCTAGCCATCTCAATAAGAGCCTGATTCTTCCTCTCCGCAACACCATTTTGTTGGGGGGTATATGGTGCGGCATATTGGTGCTTTATCCCCTCTTCACTCAAGAATTCATCCATCGTATAGTTTTTGAACTCGGTGCCATTGTCACTTCGGATTGCCTTGATCTCACAGTTATGTTGACGTTGAGCTTCTTTGGCAAAGTTGATGAAGGTTTCTTGAGTTTCATCTTTAGTCTTGAGAAAGAACACACAAGTATATCTTGTGAAGTCATCAACAATGACAAGGCAATATCTCCTTCCTCCCAAACTATCATATGTTGGAGGCCCAAATAGATCCAAATGGATAAGCTCGAGGGGCCTCAAGGTGGTAATGATAGCCTTCACTTTATGAGCTTTTTCATGAAGCTTTCCGGCATTGCAAGCACTACAAGGACGATCTTTGGCAAAAGACACATTGGTTAGTCCAAGAATGTGCTCCCCCTTTAAGAGAGCTTGTAAATTTCTCATGCCCATGTGGGCTAGCCTACGGTGCCATATCTACCCCACATCGGCCTTGGCCATTAAGCATGTTGCAAGATGAGTTTTCTCTTTCGAGAAATCAACCACGTAAAGGTTGTCTTCAACATGCCCAACAAAGACCACTTTGAGATTGCTTCTCTTAAAGACGGTCACATGGAATTCACCAAAATGTGAATCATATCCGGCACGAGCCAATTGAATAGTTGAAAGTAAATTGTAGTGAAGGGATTGGACAAGCATGACATTTGCAAGAGATGAATCATTAGAGATTACCACCTTGCCCAAACCCAATACCTTTCCCTTGCTATTGTCACCGAAGGAGATGTTCGAAGAGGCCTTGAGTGAATCAATGAACTCCACAAGCATCTCCCTTTCTCCGGTCATATGATTGGTGCATCCACTGTCGATCACCCATTGAGTTCCACCGAAGACATAGTCCTACAATAATCAAGCTTTGGTTATAGGTACCCATTTTGCAATGGGTCCTGGTGAGTTAGCAACAAGGGTCTTGGGAACCCAAATAGTCTAGGCATAATCATCATAGTTAGTTCCAACAAATTTTGCAAAGGTATAGGCATCATCTCCTCTCATGAGAACATATGATGGATTGTTCTTGCCGGCAAAATTCTTGGGAATGGCCTTGTCCCTAATGACCTTACCATTCCCAACACCCTTCATTTCCTTCTCCTTCTCCTTGTGCCCTTCTTGCACAAACACTACCTTTTGGGGAGGGGAAGGAGTAGGACTGATCTTCTTGTTGTTCTTCTTCTTGTTGTTCTTACCACTCTTAGATGCGGGATTAAACCCAACTCCCTCCTTGGCAACACACTCCTTTTGGTTGCTCAAGAGATCGTTTAGGTTTTTCTCCCCTTGGATGCATGATACAAGCCCTTTCTCAATTTTAGCTTTCAACTTCTTATTTTCCTCTGGAATGGAGGTGTAATCATGAGCAAAGTTAGCTGTACAAGCATCATCATTTAAATCAATATGAGGTACGGAAGTGAGAGCCTTAATGGTTGTGGCTTTTAATTGAGCATAAGACTCGGTGAGAGCAATGAGGTCACATTTGACAACCTTGGAACTAATCACAGGGAACTCATGCTCCTCAATAAGTCTTGTATGGTCAACTAGAAGTTTTTCAACTCTAACATTAAGAGCATCTTTATTCTCAAGAGCAAGTTTCAAAGCATCATTGGTTTTAACAAAGTCAATTTGAAGAGCAGATAAGGCTTCCTCAAGTGATGCTCTCATGACACTCTCTTCATTAAGTTCGTGCTCGAGGAGATCAACTCTCTCCTTTTCCTCTATAAGGAGGTTCTCAACATTCTCAATAAAGTCATCGTGTTCAGCGAGTGACTTAAGGAGATCGCCAAAACGAGCACGAGCTTCACCATGAAGAGTTTTCATGAAAGCCACTAAGGATTCCTCATCATTATCCACACCCTCCTCACACTCATTGAGGGAGTCCTGGATTAGGGGGTGTCCGGATAGCCGGACTATACCTTTGGCCGGACTCCTGGACTATGAAGATACAAGATTGAAGACTTCGTCCAGTGTCCGGAAGGGACTTTCCTTGGCGTGGAAGGCAAGCTTGGCGATACGGATATGTAGATCTCCTACCATTGTAACCGACTCTGTGTAACCCTAGCCCTCTCCGGTGTCTATATAAACTGGAGGGTTTTAGTCCGTAGGACGAACAACAATCATACCATAGGCTAGCTTTTACGGTTTAGCCTCTTCGATCTCGTGGTAGATCAACTCTTGTACTACCCATATCATCAAGAATAAATTAAGCAGGACGTAGGGTTTTACCTCCATCAAGAGGGCCCGAACTTGGGTAAAACATCGTGTCCCCTGCCTCCTGTTACCATCCGCCTTAGACGCACAGTTCGGGACCCCCTACCCAAGATCCGCCGGTTTTGACACCGACACTCATCCTCTAATATCTCACATGAGACATTGGGAGTGTAGTTGTCGGGTCTCTTGGGTTTGGACTTTGTTTTTACCTCTTTGGCCATGAGGCATCGATGAGTGAATGGCTTGTCCTTGTTTGGAGAGTCGAAGAGGCCGGTGGTGGAGGAGGAGGTAGTGGCATGCATGGCGAAGGCGGCCGTGCCCACTTGATCATCATCACTGTCATCTTCATCTCCAGACATGTATTCTTCATGAACAAGAGCCTTGTCATCCTTCCTCTTTGCAAACTTGGTGAACTTCTTCTTCTTAAGCACAAGCTTCCTGGACTTGTCTTCATGTCTCTCATAAGGACAATCATGAACAAAGTGTCTTGGGCTATCACAATTGTAGCATTTCCTTCTTCCAAAAGATCTTCCTTGAAGATTTCTTCCTTTGTTTGCCATGGTCCCGGAGTACTTCTTGACTAAGGGAGCCAAGTCTTCTGCAAAATCATTTGCCGGGCACGAGGTATCATTATCTTCCTCACATATCTCTTCACTCACTTCTTCCTCCCTTGAGGATTGGCTCATCACTTTCTTGGCCTTCAAGGCAAGATTGGAGTTCTTGGTTGCTTGAGCTATTGCAAATGTATTCTTGGACTTGGTTTCCAAAAGAACATGGGTAGACAAGGTGGAAACAACTTGAGCCGAAGTCAACTTGTGATAGTCCGGACGTTGATGAACCATCATGACCATGGTATGTTCTGTGAGAACCATAACATCTATGAACTTGTCCTTGATGAATTCATCATTTGTCCAAGTGCACCCAAAGGTTCTCAAGTTGAGCACAAGGGACTTCAACCTTCAGTAAACCTCTTCTGTGGACTCACCCTCATTCCTCACAAAGAGATTGACTTCTTGTTTGAGCAAGGCCAACCGAGATCTTCGAATTGCTTCATCTCCTTCAAGAGCCTCCTCAAGGCAATCCCAAATTTCCTTTGCGGTTTTGAGAAGAGCAATGGAATCACTATAGTCTTTAGTCACAGCGTTGCGAAGCATGTTGTGTGCGGTAGCATTGAGTTGATCGTCAACTGCTTCCCTTGGAGTGAGATTCATTGGGTCCTTGGGGTTGAATCCAGTGACCACAATCCACCACAATTGAGTTGAAGCACTGCGCATGTGAGACTCCATATCTAGCTTCCACTTAGCAAATGCATTAGCTTTCAAAGGGGGCGGAGGCCCAACAGGATTAATGCGGGGATGTTGCAAGGGTTGAGGAGAGTAAAAGGGTTCCACGACATTGTACTGGGGAACTTGAGTACGAGCCGGAGAAGCAAGAGGAGTCATCCGCATCATGAACCTCATTTGGATTAAACGAGTTTGATGCGGACGTCGATGGCTTTAGGCGAGCATCAATTTCCTCCTTGACCGAGGCTCGAACCTCTTTCAACATAGAGACTTTGAGGTCCGCAAACATTGAAATAAGATCGGCTGCTGTCAAGGAGACATTCGGGTTAGTAGTAGCGGCGGGAGCAACGACCGGAGTACCAAGTGTCTCAGTCGCGGCGGGGGGTTGGTTTTGACCATTCCCCGCAACAGGTAGGCCACCTCCCTCATTCCCTAGATTGACCATATCCTCTAAGGTTGTAAAACCTTATATTAGAGCACGAGGCTCTGATACCAATTGAAAGGATCGATACGGTCGACTAGAGGGGGGGTGAATAGGAGACTACAAATTTTAATCTTTCTTGTAGATTTTAAGGCTTAGCGGATAAAAGAGTTCACTAGATATGCAACTAGGTGAATGCAACCTATATGACAAGCAAGCTCCAAGAGAGAAATGATAGGCAACAAACTACTTAGCAAGTCAACAAGCATACAACAACAAGGAAAGATGCGGGAAAGGATTAACCACAAGTGAGACGAGGACGCGGATTTTAACCCGAAGTTCACTCTTCCTTGGGGAAGAGCTAATCTCCGTTTTGAGCGGTGCCAGAGCCAAAGCTTGCGGAATGCCACCAAAGGCTCACCGTATTCTCCTTCGAGTCACCCCCAACGGATGAGCCTCGAATTACTCGGGGTTGGTCTTGAAGGCGACCACCACACCTTTACAAACTTCTCCGGAGCACACCACAAGCAAGGAAGCTTCCGGAGGAACCTCTAACCACCTAGGAGCCCAAGCTCCAAGAGTAACAAGTCAATGGGGAAGAAATGTTGCGGGGAACGCGATTTGGTTTGGTCAAGTTGTAGATCGGGTCTTGCTCTCCCAATCCCCAAAGTTTCAACAAGTTTGGGTGGAGGGATTGAGAGTATTGAGCAAAATGGGGTGTAGCAATGGTGGAGCTCAACAAGACATTAGGGTTAAAGGTTGGAGGTGGAAGAAGGGCATATATATAGTGTTCATGGGCTGGTGGGCATTTCTGCCCGTTGGACCCCGTGCGCACGGGCTAAGTCAGCCCCGTGCGCACAGGGTATCCAGAGACAATCGCACCACCCCGTGCGCACGGGGGTCAAAAGACCCCGTGTGCATGGGGTACCCAGAGAGTCACGCAGTACCCCATGCGCACGGGGTACCCAGAGAGTTGCGCAGTACCCCGTGCGCACGGGGGTCAAAAGACCCCGTGTGCACGGGGTACCCAGTAACTTTCTGTTGCAACTTTCTGAGTACCACAGCACACACACTAGGTTCATTTTAGGTGGTCGGAGTGGGAAGGATAAGAGAGTAAGGCTCAGCAAAGGCATTCCCACACGAAATTTATCCACACAAACCCCTCTTAATAGTGCGGTCTTTCCTATGACTCGAAGCAAACCAAAACTAAACCTTCGAAGCATCGAAAGACCACGCCTTTGTCCTTTTTGAAATGGGGGGGTCGCACATCTCCATCGCGGGCACTTAGAACCAATAACCTGAGATAAACTTTGGCAACCGATATTAGTTCAACTAACCACATTGTCATCACACCAAAATATAGCATAAGTGCCACTAGCACTTTCAATGAGGCTGTGCTCTGATGTCTACTACACAACCTTCTTCTTGTAGACGTTGTTGGACCTCCAAGTTCAGAGGTTTGTAGGACAGTAGCAAATTTCCCTGAAGTGGATTACCTAAGCTTTATCAATCCGTGGGAGGCGTAGGATGAAGATGGTCTCTCTCAAGCAACCCTGCAACCAAATAACAAAGAGTCTTGTGTGTCCCCAACACACCCAATACAATGGTAAATTGTATAGGTGCACTAGTTCGGCGAAGAGATGGTGATACAAGTGTAATATGGATAGTAGATATAGGTTTTCATAATTCAAAAATATAAAAATAGCAAGGTAGCAAGTGATAAAAGTGAGCGTAAACAGTATTGCAATGCTAGGAAACAAGGCCTAGGGTTCATACTTTCACTAGTGCAAGTTCTCTCAACAATAATAACATACTTGGATCATATAACTATCCCTCAACATGCAACAAAGAGTCACTCCAAAGTCACTAATAGCGGAGAACAAATGAAGAGATTATTGTAGGGTACGAAATCACCTCAAAGTTATCCTTTCTGATCGATCTATTCAAGAGTCCGTAGTAAAATAACACGAAGCTATTCTTTCCGTTCTATCTATCCTGGAGTTTGTACTAGAATAACACCTTAAGACACAAATCAACCAAAACCCTAATGTCACCTAGATACTCCAATGTCACCTCAAGTATCCATGGGTATGATTATACGATATGCATCACACAATATCAGATTCATCTATTCAACCAACACAAAGAACTTCAAAGAGTGCCCCAATGTTTCTACCGAAGAATCAAGACGAAAATGTGTGCCAACCCCTATGCATAAGTTCACAAGGTCACTGAACCCACAAGTTAATCACCAAAACATACATCAAGTGGATCACGTGAATATCCCATTGTCACCACAGATAAGCACATGCAAGACATACATCAAGTGTTCTCAAATCCTTAAAGACTCAATCCGATAAGATAACTTCAAAGGGAAAACTCAATCCATTACAAGAGAGTAGAGGGGGAGAAACATCATAAGATCCAACTATAATAGCATAGCTCGCAGTACATCAAGACCGTGCCAAATCAAGAACACGAGAGAGAGAGAGAGAGAGAGCTCAAACACATAGCTACTGGTACATACCCTCAGCCCCGAGGGTGAACTACTCCCTCCTCATCATGGAGAGCACCGGGATGATGAGGATGGCCAGCGGAGAGGGATTCCCCCCTCCGGCAAGGTGCCGGAACGGGTCTAGATTGGTTTTCGGTGACTACGGAGGCTTGCGGCGGCGGAACTCTCGATCTAGGTTAAGTTCTGGAAGTTTGGGGATTTATAGGCGAGGTTGGCATCGAGAACAAGTCAGGGGGGCCCACGAGGAGTCCATGAGGCAGGGGGCGCGCCCTCCACCCTCGTGGGGCCCACGGGACTCCCCTCCGGTAACTCTTCATTCTAGTATTTTTTATATTATCCAGAAATAATATCCGTCGATTTTCAGCGCATTCCGATAACTTTTATTTCTGCACAAAAACAACACCACAGTGGTTCTGCTGAAAATAGCGTCAGACCGTGTTAGTTCTAATCAAATCATACCAAAATTATGTAGAAATATTATAAACATGGCATGAATACATCAAAAATTATAGATACGTTGGAGACGTATCATGCTCCGCCAGGTACCATGTCTTGACCTGCTCATCCATCGTTGACATGTCCGCCCACATCGAGAATGCCAGGTCGGTGTTCCTCTTCTTCGCGGCGATGTTGGTCCGGAGTAGGTTAAACTTGATGACATTGTTCTTCGTCAATGCTGACCACTGCACCTCGGATTTCTCTTCCCTCTGGGTGGCGTGGTTCTTGGCATTGGCGATGCACTGCTCGATGGATGCTTGCAGCTGGTGCGGCGTCCTTCGCTGTCTTGGCTCGTTTATTGTTGCCGTCAGGACGCCCATCCTCCGCCCCCGGCATGGGTGCGTCCGGCTTGTACGTCTCCTTGGCCTTGGCGAGGGTGCACCAGACATCCGCCCACTTCTCGCACTTCTCGATCCGGGTGAACAGGTGGAGGTACTTGAACTCTTGGTCGCTACTGTCCTAAAGGTACATGGTGAACATCCGAACTATCTGTGTTAAAGAACGGGTTTCGGTGACGTACCTGGCGAAAAGAAGCGAGAGCCGGCATGTGTGCATACCTGACCCTCGACATTGGCGCCGCTTTCCGGGCGAGCCGCGATCTCCTTGATGATCCCATGCCATTTGTTGCGGGCCGTTTGGATGATCGCCCAATGGTTTGACATGGTCTTTGAGCCGCGCTACATGTGGATGGTGGCGAAGTAGGGGTCGACTTGATGTGTGTCCAGTACGTGTCGGCGTTCTGGTTCGTGCCCGTGATAGGGTCGAGGCAGACGGTCTTCCATGCTTCGGCGAGGCACTCGTCTTCTATGGACGTCCACTTGACGCGCGGCTCGCCCGTCCTGGCCCCCGCTTCTTCTTTTTCCCTTTCCTCACCGGCACAAGCGCCGGATCCTCCTCCTCCTCGCCGTCATCGAGCTCGTCGTCCATGTCGCCGGTGAGGTCCATTGTATCGTCTTGCACCTAAAACGCGGGGAAGGCGGCGGCGGCGACCGAGCCACTCGTGATGATCTCGTCCATGTCGGCTTCCGTCATGTCGGGTTGCCAAAATGTGACGACGAGGCTTGCAAGAAGGGCAGGGCACCACGACGCAGAGGCGGCATCGGGGAGGCTGCTGATAACCCACAAGTATAGGGGATCGCAACAGTTTTTGAGGGTAGAGTATTCAACCCAAATTTATTGATTCAACACAAGGGGAGCCAAAGAATATTCTCAAGTATTAGCAGCTGAGCTGTCAATTCAACCACACCTAGAAACTTAATATCTGCAGCAAAGTATTTAGTAGCAAAGTAATATGATAGTGGTGATAATAGTGGCAAAAGTAACGGTAGCAGTTTTGGTTTTATAGTGATTGTAACAGTAGCAACGGAAAAGTAAATAAGTGAAGAACAATATATGAAAAGCTCGTAGGCAATGGATCAGTGATGGATAATTCTTTCGGATGCGATTCCTCATGTAATAGTTATAACGTAGGGTGAGACAGAACTAGCTCCAGTTCATCAATGTAATGTAGGCATGTATTCTGAATATAGTCATGCGTGCTTATGGAAAAGAACTTGCATGGCATCTTTTGTCCTACCCTCCCGTGGCAGCGGGGTCCTATTGGAAACTAAGGGATATTGAGGCCTCCTTTTAATAGAGTACCGGACCAAAGCATTAACACATAGTGAATACATGAACTCGTCAAACTACGGTCATCACCGGTAAGTATCCTGATTATTGTCACTTCGGGGTTAATGGATCATAACACATAATAGGTGACTATAGACTTGCAAGATAGGATCAAGAACTCACATATATTCATGAAAATATAATAGGTTCAGATCTGAAATCATGGAACCCGGGCCCTAGTGACAAGCATTAAGCATAGCAAAGTCATAGCAACATCAATCTCAGAATATAGTGGATACTAGGGATCAAACCCTAACGAAAATAACTCAATTACATGATAAATCTCATCCAACCCATCACCGTCCAGCAAGCCTACGATGGAATTACTCACGCACGGCAGTGAGCATCAGATGGAGGAAGGTTGATGATGACGATGGCGATGGATTCCCCTCTCCGGAGCCCTGAACGGGCTCCAGATCAGCCCTCCCGAGAGATATTAGGGCTTGGCGGCGGCTTTGTATCAAAAAACGCGATGAATCCTTCTCTCTGATTTTTCTCCCCGAATGAATATATGGAGTTGGAGTTGAGGTCGGTGGAGCATCAGGGAGCCCACGAGGCAGGGGGGGCACACCCCCCATCCTCGTGGATAGGGTGTGGGCCCCCTGACATGGATTCTTTCGCTAGTATTTTTTATATATTCCAAAAATAATCTCCGTTGATTTTCAGGTCATTCCAAGAACATTTATTTCTGCATAAAAATAACACCATGACAATTCTGCTAAAAACAGCGTCAGTCCGGGTTAGTTCCGTTCATATCATGCAAGTTAGAGTCCAAAACAAGGGCAAAATTATTTGGAAAAGTAGATACGTTGGAGACGTATCAGCTGCGTACACCGAAGGCGAGTAGGTGTACGGGGGGTACTGGACGCCGACGAACGCGGGCGAGGGTGTGCGCTGGTTGGGGTTTAGACCGGAAGGTGAGGCGCGCTGGCCTTGCGGAAAGGTGATGTTGGGGTTGAATCCACAATGTGCGTCGCCGTCGGCTGATGACCCACAAGTACAGGGGATCTATCATAGTCCTTTCGATAAGTAAGAGTGTCGAACCCAACGAGGAGCAAAAGGAAATGATAAGCGGTTTTCAGCAAGGTATTCTCTGCAAGCACTGAAATTATAGGTAACATATAGTTTTGTGATAAGATAATTGGTAACGAGCAACAAGTAACAAAAGTAAATAAAGTGCAGCAAGGTGGCCCAATCCTTTTTGTAGCAAAGGACAAGCCTGGAAAAACTCTTATATAGAGAAAAGAGCTCCCAAGGACACATGGGAATTATCGTCAAGCTAGGTTTCATCACGATCATATGATTCACGTTCGGTACTTTGATAATTTGGTATGTGGGTGGACCGGTGCTTGGGTGCTGTCCTTACTTGGAAAAGCATCCCACTTATGATTAACCTCTATTGCAAGCATCCGCAACTACAACAAAAGTATTAAGGTAAACCTAACCATAGCATAAAACATATGGATCCAAATAAGCCCCTTATGAAGCAACGCATAAACTAGGGTTTAAGCTTCTGTCACTCTAGCAACCCATCATCTACTTATTACTTCCCAATGCCTTCCTCTAGGCCCAAATAATGGTGAAGTGTCATGTAGTCGACGTTCACATAACACCACTAGAGGAGAGACAACATACATCTCATCAAAATATCGAATGAATACCAAATTCACATGACTACTAATAGCAAGACTTCTCCCATGTCCTCAGGAACAAATATAACTACTCACAAAGCATATTCATGTTCATAATCAGAGGGGTATTAATATGCATATAGCATCTGAACATATGATCTTCCACCAAATAAACCAACTAGCATCAACTACAAGGAGTAGTCAACACTACTAGCAACCTACAGGTACCAATCCCAGACTTAGAGAAAAGAATTGGATACAAGAGATGAACTAGGGTTTGAGAGGAGATGGTGCTGGTGAAGATGATGATGGAGATTGACCCCCTCCCGATGAGAGGACCGTTGGTGATGACGATGGCGATGATTTCCCCTTCCCGGGGGGAAGTTTCCACGGCAGAACAGCTCCGCCAGATCCCTAGATTGGTTCCGCCAAGGTTCCGCCTCGTGGTGGCGGAGTCTCGTCCTGAAAGCTGGCTTATGATTTTTTTTCCTCATCGAAAGACTCCATATAGCAGAAGATGGGCATCGGACGGCCACCAGGGGGCCCATAAGGCAGGGGGCGCGCCCCCACCCTCGTGGGCAGGGTGTGGCCCCCTCCAGAACTTCTTGCGCTCAGTATTTTTTATATATTCTGAAAATGACTTCCGTGAAGTTTCAGGACTTTTGGAGCTGTGCAGAATAGGTCTCTAATATTTGCTCCTTTTCCAGCCCAGAATCCCAGCTGCCGACATTCTCCCTTTTTATGTAAACCTTGTAAAATAAGAGAGAATAGGCATAATTATTGTTACATAATGTGTAATAACAGCCCATAATGCAATAAATATCGATATAAAAGCATGATGCAAAATGGACGTATCATCGGCGTAGCCAGGCGAGGGTGCATACCCCCAGGGCTACGGCGGTGGCGAGAAGCTGGCCGGTGACCTGACGCTCTGCTAGCTCCAGGCAGCTTGCGGGACATGGCCGTCGGGCAGATTCATCATCCCCGTGCGAGACGCCTCTGCGTGCTCCGCCGCCGCCGCCGCATCCCGGGCCCTCTTGGCGTTGAGCCTGTTACGCCGGTCAGTGGTGACAGCCTCCCCGCGCTGAACCTCCGCCTTCTAGTCGGCGTTCGACATGCCCGGTGATTCCGGCGGCGCCCTCGACTTCCTCTGCTTCGGCTGGGTGGCCTCGGCAGCAGCAGCGGTGCAAGGGGCCGAATACTTCTTTGACAGCATGGCGGGATAGCAGCAGGATGGTGGGGAGAGGGAGGAGAATGGCGGGAGAAGAGGGGCGGAAGGGGGGATGGAGGGAAATGGAGGGAAAAAGCAGGGGATCGGCATGAAAAGGCTTGTCTCTCGCCGATAGAGTGGACCCACGCACCTTTTGGCTTTGGCCGGCGCCCCCAGGCGCCATCCGGGGGCTTGGGTTGGGCTCGGATTCGCTGGGTGTTATTTCGGCCCAAACTGGCGATAAACAAGGTCCTGGGGGCGCAACTGGGCCGATTTTTCAGCGCTAGTGCTAAAAAATAGCCCTTGGGGGCATGTTGGGGGGGGGCGAATGTAGATGCTCTAAGCTCTGGTCTGGAGCACCCTGAATCATGGCGATGGTTTTCTCTACATTTTATTTTGAAGAAAGAAAAGAAAGGCTACAATAGTTGATTTTGTGGTGTGGTGAGGACTAAGGACAAGAGTTGAATGGGACTAGACAACAAGGAATTCACAAGCATGGAGGGCATCTATATCCTTGTTTTCAGTTACTGTTGGAACTTGATTTTTTTAGAAAAAGAGGATCACTACCCTAGGCCTCTGCATCATTACAATGCACACGACCATATATTTTATTAAGCTTTGAGTACGAGGTTTAAGTATTGAAGTACAAAAGATCAAATAAAAAGTCAGAGCCGACAAAGATAGGATACATGCCGACGCACATAGCCTACTATTGAACCACCAGCCGGACACATTTGGTGATCAGGATTACATATGCCCTTAGTAGACAAGCACTAGACCACCGGAGTTGAAGGCAAGATGGCTTTGGCTTTTTCATAATAAGTGTAGAAGTGCATGCTCTAGCCAATGCAACCAAAAAATCGATCTAATGGAAGAGACTAGGCAGCACATTATACGTCAACAATAAGGAAATAAAGGTTTAATGATTTCTTGGCCAAGCGAATTGATGTGCCATGCAAAGCATGCGTGTTCATGGGAGTAGAGATCCATCTTAACAAGGCGATTGACAAGCAAGTGTAGACCGTAGGCTATATCTTTTCTTCAAGCAATCGTCAAATCATTTGAAAAATAATTAAGATCTATATATCTGACATGCAAACTTCAATAGTCATATCACACTTTGTGTATGCTGCATTTTGACGATGCTAACATAGTGTAGGAACAAAAGAGTACTCCAAATTGTTCAAATTGTTGGCATTATTGATATGTCCTAATAAAATATTGACAAAGGGAGCAGGAACATGTATTGTTCAAAGTGTTTGCATTATTGAAATGTTCAGGTAACATGGAGGCACCATCAGTACTCGGTAGTTAGCGCATAATCACTGAACCACCTTGAGTTGGAGGCAAGATGATTTCCGATTTTTAATAAATTAATAAAGGTTCAATCCATTCTTGGTCGACTGTTGATGTGCCATGCACATCATGAGGACCTGTAGAGACTCATCTTAACAAACTAGTAGCAAATAAGGTAGACCGTAGGATATATCTTTGTTCTTTTATTGTTGAATCAATTGGACTAAGTTTAGAAAACAATATAGTTGATGTCCTAAGGTTCATAATGATTAAGGGCTCTATTGAGGATGCAAACTTCAATACTCTTACTCTGGTGTATGTTGCAGCATGAAAATACCAACATAGTTTAAGAACAAAGGAGTATTGATTGAGCTGACAGCCAAAATTTTAAAACAATGGTGTGGCATGACGGTTAAATACATGGTTAAGAACAACATTTATTTGCAGCGGTACCCTAGAAGAAATTTGGGATACCATAGAATATGGCTTTGTGACAGGGACATTATCTCAAGTCCCTCTAGTAAACCTCATCGAACAGAAAAAAACCCACATTCTTTTGAAATTGTACATAACTAAATGTGAGATTATTGTGAATATCCGCATAGTGTCTACACAGTACACGGCACAACCCGTACTAAATTTTTTCAATTTCCTAATTCAAATAGAGCCTGAGATCAAACACAACTCCAGCAAAAATTATTTCAGTTAGTGTAACCAAGTAAAGTTCATCTTTTGACATCATAGCTGGTGTGATATCTTTTACGTCCTTAATTGTCCCATCGATCTTCTCGGTGAGTGGTTTGGCGGAATCTAACAAATTAAGAGTATAAACATGCTCGTGCATTTTATTATATTCTTAAAATTGTGATATTTATTATTATAAATAATTTTCTATTGTTAAGTAACTTTTACTTTTTTGTCAAAATATTTTTATTTAGTTTTCCGGTAGTGTCGCACATCAACTCCACGAGTCACACACTCTTACACTATTGTCGCTCTCGTCTATCTAATCTCTTCTGCATAGTGTTTGCTTAATAAAATCGGCAAAAGAGTGAGATGGAAACAAATCACACTCGCTATTTCTATATACTCTAGATCTTAGGATGACTTTGCGAGATACGATGGTGTTGGGCAAGATTCATCTATTCATATGGAGCATGATCTTCATGAGGTGGATGAAATCGAGAAAGACAATTCAATAAATAAAAACTTTTGCGCAACCGAACTTGATTACAGGTAGTTGGGATATGTTGGTATATCATGAAAAGTTCAATGTCATTTGATTTAATTAAAAAACTTTATACTCTTTTGTTTCCCACACAAGGATTATTTAACTAAGGATTAAGTTTCTGACACATACGCTATAATGGGCTATTTATACTAAACTTTCCTACTTTAGAATAAAAAATTCACTAAACTATGTTTCTTGTTGACAAAATATTTTCATATACTATATTAATAATATTTTATAAGTATAACTATCAAAATTAAATATATAAACATACTCACATATTTAATTTTAAAATTTTCATAAAAATCTGATATTTAGTAGTATAAATACTTATATAGTGCTAAGTAACTTGCGGTTTTTTGGCCAAACTATTTATATTTGGTTTGGATATTTAATAAAGTATCTTGTTACAACCACCAAATATCTACGCAAACAAATATTATCATCATACTCCACAAATAAATTTACGCTAGTGCATTTGTATTTATCTTTAATTTTTCCAATGCATCTTTAAATATTATATAATTTCGCAAATTGTTTTACATTGTATGAATTGAATAACTTGCTAGATATTCTTTAAATCGATACTAATAAGTTTTGATGTGACTAAATAGATAATTCTAGAGCTTACAAAATGTCTAGATTGGATGAGTATTACAAATACAAACTTGAGTAAGTTGTAGTATTGATCATTTGTTTTCTTACATGGATTTTTTCTACAAAAGTGGTGTGACTTTCCTAAACCGTGTACCTATATCAAGATTATATTGACCTAGCCTATCTTAAATTCACTTGAACCAACTCAGTTGATAAGATTTGAAGATTCACCACACTTGCTAATTTGAGAATTGTATGTCGCGCTAATGTGCAAGCATGCTACTTTTTAGAGTCCTACGAACAAGGGGTGGGGAGGCAGCCTTATTTCCCTATATTAGGTCAGCACTAAGCCTGGCCGCTTGGAGAACCACCTCATGGTAGTGAGTAGAGGAATCTCATATTGCATTGTTAGCCTACAACAACAATGCAGCTCTAAAAGGAATTTCCAGAGAAAGAAGAGATGGCAGGTTTGGGGTGACTAAGGATGAAGAGTCCATCACATAGCCTCAGGTGATACATATGGGGTGCTCTGCGAATAATGACTCAAATTGCACGTGTAAATGAGAGCAGTGATCTAGGCCGTGGTTTTTAGTATCGAACGGTTCATGTGATTGTGATGGCATGATTGTATTGATTGCCTAGTCGAATAGCAAATAAACCACATGTGGGTATAAGAGGACTAAAACGAAGAATTGTCTCGAAAGATATTTTTTCCCCTAATTCTCTATTCTCCATCTTCTGATTGCTCTGCCGAGGAAACTATTAATTAGTTTAATAAAAAAATAGCATTATACTAAATTGAACTACTTTGACCATGTGTTGATATTTAAAACATCAACTATATATGGCATGATAATATGTTTATAATAAATATAATGGAACTAATTGGGTTTCTGGCTCCATTACGTTAGCAACATAATTGTTCCCTCCTCGGTACTCCCTTGAGAAATGACTTTGCTCTTGGGTGGATCTACAATGTATGGCTGGGGTCAACTGATGTCAATGGCTCATTCAAACGGATATATTCTAGAATCCAAACATGAAAATGACTCCCATAATGAAATACCTCGATGCCAGTGATATTACTCCCTCCAAGTGGGAATATAAGTCAGTCATAGAAATTTATATTTTCAATTTGACTAACAAAACATGTGAAATAACATATGTTTCGACCACACACAAAAGAATGTTTAGAGCCTTCATTCGACGATGAATCTTCAAATGTTTTCTTATGGTAGATAACATATGTTTCGCTAGTTAAATTGAAAATATAGAAACACGTGAGAGTAGTCGTCTTGACATGAGTGACCATTTATCCTTACTTCGCTCCTGTGGCTATATGCCCTCGCAGTCTTTTTTTCTACCTATCCAAAACTATGACACTTTTTGGAGAAATTATCCAAAACTATGACATGACAGGCTTGCCGTTCGTTCAGATCGGTAGGCCTTATGTTTCTTCTGTCTAGATGTTGTCGCCTCTCATGGTGGCGCCGACAAGTGGGACAAATTGATGCTGGTACAGGGTTGGTGGCCCGACGGCTGCAGATTTGGCGCTCTTCCCCGTCAACGGCGGCGGAATTCATCAGATCTGGATCCACGTTGGCGCGGGGAACATCCTCGGTCGACACGCCACATCGTCAAGCGCCTGTTCTAAAGGTGTGGTCTTCGGCTCATAATGCCTAAAAGGCTGTGGCGTTGGCCTGGATTTTGGTTTGCTGGTGCTCTGCCTCTTTCACCGGTGTGCGTCTCGACGGTGCTGGTGGCTGGCGGCTATTTCAGATTTGATTGTTTGCAGAGACTCCAATAGATTTATTTGTAATATTCTTTTGTGTGGAGTTTTTTCTGCAAAGTTTTCTGGACGACATCTGTCATGTCCCGGTGTTTCTGATAGTTTCCGCATGTATGTGTGCAATTGAACTCTGTTTATTGATTAATATAATATATGTGGTTCAAAAAAAAGAAATAACTGACATGGATTATTGTACTGTGGTAATTAATTTCATGTAGAATCAAAGAGACAGCTTGCAAGGAAGAAACGATGGACCTGCAGGTGTGATGAGCAATCTTCAAATCATTCAGAAAAAGAGCTACACAGTATATATTCCTTGGCCGTTAATTTACACTAATTAGATTACATATTTGCATTTTGCTGACCAGACACGCAAGAGATCTTTAAAAACGCCTCTTGCTGTGTACAGAGCTCTCGCGTCTGCATCACCCGATTTGGGCCGTCCAATCCTGATCGTACGTTGCACGACAGTCGGAAAGACCTCTCCAGCGTCGTGCCTGAGCGAACCGGGCGGCCGCCGGTTGGTGAGCAATGCTACATTCACGGGGTGTTTACGGGGTTTTACGGGGTTGATTAAGTATTAATGGCTAGGATTTAATTAAGGGCAGCGGGCCCATCGGTGAAAATCAGGGAGGGCGAATTATGAGAGGGCACGTTGGCCACCCCGTATAGGTCCGTCGGATGCACCCCGTGAGTATAGTATTATTGCCGGTTGGGAGCCCGGAGGGCTGCCGTGTTTGTGTTGCTGCACGTTCTACCAGCACTGGTCGGTCTCCCACGTCCTCCGCCGGAACGCCGGCCCGGACATCGCAGGCGCCCGCTGCATCATCATCCCCGCAGCGCGGCAGGCCACGTCCCGGTCGTAGCGCGCGCGCTCATTGGGGTCGGCGAGCGTGGCGTAGGCCGCGTGCAGCCGGATGAACCCCTCGTCGCCGCCGCCACCAGCAGCGTCCGGGTGCACCTCCCTGGCCAGACGCCGGTACGCCATCTTGATCTCCCCCCTGCTGGCTCCCGCGCTCACCCCGAGCACCTCGTAGTGCGTCCTCCCTGTGGGCACCGCCGCCGGTGCCGCCATCATCGAGGACGCCCGCGCCAGCACGCACCGACGAGGCCCAGCCACCCGCCCCGGGCGAGCCGACCGCATCACCGCCGGTGATGACATGAACATTGCTTTCGCGCCACGGATTGTGGTGCCAACTTCTCTTCCCCAACAAGGGGGAAAAGTGACTCGTGCGCCATCCGATCGCGAAATCAATGTGCGAGATGTCATGTAGCATCTGATATGATCGATAGTCCACTTGACCAGATGGCATGGCTTGACATGTGACATATAAAGTTTAGTGGTGAATTAGTGGATATTATAGCTCAAAATGACAGATCGAGCCGGGGATAATACTATTTGTTTTCTTGGCATACTACATGTTGAATTTGAATTTTTGAAATCTGGGTGACATCATACGTGTCATCCTATGGTTCAATATTGCCAACTTGTTTTAGAAAAAAAAACAGTATGAGACTTTGTGTTTGGGTCTCCCAACAAGAATGATAGATTTTCCATGTTCTCACCAAGCTAGGTCTACCGACGCTGACAGATTGTGATTATATTCTTCTTTCATGGTGTGGACTTCTGGCGAACTTGTTATTCTAGCGTTTGAGCTTATGTGGAACAGTCGAATTTCGAAATTCGAATCTCTCTTCATACTGTACGTCGACTTGTCTGACAATAATTCAAGAGTTTTTACTTGTCGCCCCACATGCATAGAGCCATGGTAGATTTTTCCTTGCGACGATGATGGGCTAATCGATTGTGTGGTCACATATTTTTCCTGTTTGGAATTTCAGGGACTTGTTATTCTTTAGTGTTTGTGGTTATCTGAATCCGGTCTACGTCGGCCACAAAAGTGTCCACCTGAAAGTGATAGCTACGTACGCATCTGTAGGTAATGTTCTGCCGTGACTTCTGATTTTTTGCACAAGTCTTTGTACGTATCTGTTATTGTTCTGCATCTAGTCTAGATGTCACAGTCCCTCTGATTTTCCTACACCGTGTTTCTGTTCCTGTTCTAGATGGTTCTAGATGCTAGTATCTCGAGCTACACGTATTGTGCTCGTTCGGAGAAAAATATCGGACGAGTGGGGGAATTAACTTGCAGCCGGCCGGTGTCGGCAAACGGCATGCTTATCATCAAGTACTAGATCGGGATCGCGCCTTGGCGCGAGGGTACCTGTCCCGGCGTTTTTGAAGCAGGTAATGCTAAGTCTGTAGTAATCCTGGTTTAGCATATGCATTCACACATGATAACAATACAGTAAAGATTCAGTACAATTATCAATCTAGTAACAGGAAATAATGTTCATGTAAGGTTGTCTGAATTTCAGTTTCACAGAAAGGTATATTTATTAAAAGACTTCCACTATTTGCACTAGAAGGCGTCGTAGAGCCCTGCAGCGAAAGAAGAAGGGGATCAAGCAATTAAAGAGTCAGTACCATAGAAGTTTGACATGAATATATGCTCACTAAAAGATTTCCATATTTTGCACCAGAAGGCACCAAATACGGTCATCAGATGTGTTCTTACCTCCGAGCTCTCTCAAGTACTTCATGGTTCAATATTGCCAACTTGTTTTAGAAAAAACAGTGTGAGACTTTGTGTTTAGATTCCCCCAACAAGAACAATAGATTTTCAGTTATTGTTGTCGCCGAGCTAAGTCTCGCGACGCTGGCAGATTGTGATTATATTCAAATTTGATGGTGTGCACTCGGCAGGAATTTGTTGTGTGGGACATTCGAATTTCGAAGTTTGAATCTCTCCATTCATACCATTGACTTGTTTAACAAGAAATTCATGAGTTTTTTCTTATCGCCCCACATGCATGGAGCCTCGGTATATCCCCAATCAAGCAGATATTAAATCCAACGGGAAAACACAATACTATGTATAAGGGGCTGCTTAGGCAAACGAAATCAAATCCATAGAATATCAGGCACGAATTTTCTGGCAAATAAGCTATGATGACTTAATCTCCCTATTTATATTGAACTTTCCTACTAGACAATAAGCATTTGTCACTAAATTATGTTTCTCTTTGACAAAATATTTTGATATACTATAGTACTACTATATTCTAAGTATAACTAGCAAAATAAAGTATAAAAAATGCTCACGTATTTTATTATAAAAAAAACAATTTTTATATTTCTTAATATATATTTTTGAGTGCTAAATGACTTGCAATTTTTTGGCAAGAGTATTTTTATTTACTTTAGATTTAATAAGTATCTTATAACAATACATCTCACCAAGTTTTTTTAGGATCCACTAACCAAGTTTTAGTGCTAAACATCGGGGAGATCTAGACCAGTGGATGGGGCTATTTCGATGAACAAGGATGCTTGGTTCTCCTCCCTTTCATAGTTTTATAGGGGTAGTAGATAAGAGTTGTTTAATTAAGCACTAAATTTCTGGCAAATACGTTATAATGAGCAAATCTCCCCTATTTATATTGAACTTTCCTACTGAACAATAAACATTTCTCACTAAATTATGTTTCTCTTTGACAAAATATTTTGATATACTATATTTTCTATTTGACGAATTTTTTTGATATATTGTATTGATATACTATATTTTCTCTTTGACAAAATATTTTAATTTATTGTATTAATATAATTTTTAAGTATAAGTAGCAAAATTAAGTATAGAAACATGCTCACATATTTTATTATAAACAATTCATACAATTGTGATTTTATTAGTATATTTTTCTGAGTGCTAAGTGACTTGCAATTTTTCGGCAAAAGTATTTTTATTTAGTTGAGATATTTAATAACTATGTTGCTACAATGGATTTCACCAAAGATCTATGCAAACCAGTATTATCATCACACTCCAAAAATAAATTTACGCTAGTGCATTTGTATTTGTGTTTAATTTTTCCAATGCATCCTTAAATATCAATATAATTTGGCAGATTGCTTTACGTTGTATGAATCGAGTAACTTGGTAGGTATTCTAGAAATCAATCCTAACAAGTTTTAATGTGAGTAAATAGATAAATCTAGAACTTATGCAATGTCTAGCATGCATGAGTATTACAAATACAACTTACGATAAGTTGTAGTCATTTGTTTTCTTACATGTGTTTTTTTCTACAAAAGTGTTGGGACTCGCCTAAACCGTGTACCCATAGCAAGATTATATTGGCTTTGCCTCTGTTAAATTCGCACGAACTAACTCAGTTTCATAAGATATGAAGATTCACCTGCTAATTTGAAAATTGTATAGCACACTAATGTACATGCATGCTAGTATATCAGGGACGGCCCTGGGCCTGGCCGCTTTGAGGACAACGTCATGGTAGTGGGTAGAGGAATCTCATATTCCATTGTTGGCCTACAGCAATGCAGCCCTAAAAGGAATTTCTAGAGGAAGAAGAGAGGGCAGGTTTGGGGACGATTGAGGATGAAGAGTCCAACACACAGTGTCAGGAGATTCATAGGGGTGTTCTGCAAAAAAATGACTCAAGTTCACATGTAACTGAGAGCGTTGATCCATCGTGTGGTTTTTCGTATTGAACGGTTCGTGCGATTGTGTTCGCGTGATTGTATTGCTTGCCTAATCCCATAGCATATACTCCATCCGTTCCAGAATATAAGGTGTATTGATTTCCGTGCAAGTCAACCATTTGGATGTTTGACCAAGATTATAGAATAAAATAACAACATCTACGATACCTAATAGATAAAACATGAAACTACTTTCCATGATGGATCAAATGATATAAATTTCGTACTGTGAATGTTGATATATTTTTCTAAAAACTCAGTCAAACTTGCACTCCTTTGACTTTTGAAAAACAAATACACCTTATATAAAGGAACGGAGGGAGTAAATCCCTTAGGGATACAAGAGAAGTAAAATGAAGAATTATCTCCTACCTAATATAAAACTGAGTCGGTTCAAGCTAATTTAAGAGAGGCCAAGTCAATGTACACCACTTCTGTAGAAAAGATCCATGTAAGAAAAAAATTGATCAATACTACAACTTATGTAAGTTGCATTTGTAATACTCATCAATGCTAGACATTGCATAAGTTCTAGATTTATCTACTTAGTCATACCAAAACTTGTTAGGATTAATTTCAAGAATATCTACCAAGTTACTCGATTCGTACACTATAAAGCAATCTGCCAAATTATATAGATATTTAATGATGCATTGGAAAGCACGTCAATTAGAGAGGAAATTAATTTTCCATGCTTATATTAGGTAGGACATCAGTTACACATTAATCATGTGATTGCATTGATGCTTTATATGATAGGATATTAATTGCATGCTAAACCTGTTGAGTGTTCATGGTTCAATCTAGGTCGTTGGATTGATATTGTTTGATGGCTGAGATTAATTGGATTTGCCTTTTTGAGTCTTTTTATACTAATATTGTTGGATTGATATTGTTCGATGGCGAATGGTGCGAGCGGTCGAGTCTGGAGCGCCATGTGATGGGATAGAGCCGGGCAGGCATGACGTGCCGATAGCGCATGTTTGTTGACGGCGACACGAGCATGGGGATACGATGTGCATGAAGTTTTTTTAATGTGTTGTGGAAATTGTGGCTGATGTGATGATTTGTTTCCTAATTAAGGTGCAATGATTCCTATTAATATGTTGTGGAGATGATTAAAATTAATTACTAAGTATGTTATTGATGTGAGACAATATTGGGGCAATCCGTACCATTGATGTATGATGGATATGTGGTTGTGATACAATGTTTCTACCTCAACTTGCTTGTTTAATACTCCATCCGTTCCTTTATATAAGGTGTATTTGTTTTCTTGATAAAATTTCACAATGTAAGGTGTATTTCTTTTAATTCCTCGTAATTCTCTTATTAGCCCTCTAAAAATAAAATAATATCCATTTTCTGTTTGTCTCTATCACTTGTAGCTAACCAAAAGATTTTCCAAGGTTAATTTCGTCCTAACTTCTCTATAATTATGTGCCTTGGTCACCGTGCTAAAAATAATACACCTTATATAAAGGAACGAAGGGAGCAGTGGTGGAGATAATTTAATGTGTAATGATTCCTATTAAGGTGTTGTGGAGATGATTAAAATTTGAGTAATAAGTAAATATGTGAATTTGATGTGATACAATATTGGGGCAACCCAGTCCATTGATACATGATGGATATCTGGTCGAGATACAATGTTTATGCCTCAAATCGTTTGTTTAATAGTAGCGGAGATGAAGATGGAGATTAACGATGGCAATTTTACCCATGGGTACAGGTACCCGCGTATACCACCCGCATATCTTCACTTCGCCCGTGTGCCTATATGTCCTCACAATCTTTTGTCTACTTGTCCAAAACTAAGATATGGCATCCTTAAGAAATGACTGACACTGTGGTAATTAATTTCGTGCAGAATCAAAGAGACAACTTTCGAAGAAGAAACAACCGACATGGAGGTAACTAATTCCTTCTATTACCAAAGAGAGCTACCATATATTCCTTGGCTGTTAATTTACAGTAGGTAACTAATTATTTTACATATTTGCATCTTGCTGGCCGGACGCGCAAGAGATCTTTAAAAACGCCTCTTGCCGTGTACAGAGCTCCCGCGTCTGCGTCACCCAATCTGATCGTACGTTGCAAGACAGTCGGAAAGACCATCTCAGCGCCGTGCCTGAGCAAACCGGGCGGCCGCCGGTTGGGGCCCCGGAGGGCAGCCGCGTTTGCCAGGCCGTACGTCCTACCAGCACTGGTCGGTCTCCCACGTCCTCCGCCGGAACGACGGCCCGGCCGCGGCCGTCCGCCGCATCATCACGCCCGCGGCACGGCAGGCCACGTCCCTGTCGTAGCGAGCGCGCTCGTTGGGGTCAGCGAGCGTGGCGTAGGCCGCGTGCAGCCGGATGAACCGCTCGTCGCCGCCACCACCAGCAGCGTCCGGGTGCACCTCCCTGGCCAGACGCCGGTACGCCGCCTTGATCTCCCCCCGGCTGGCCCCCGCGCCCACGCCGAGCACCTCGTAGTGCGTCCTCCCTGCGGCCACCGCTGCCGGCGCCGCCATCGTCGAGGACGCCCGCGCCACCACGCACCGCCGAGGCCCGGCCACCCGCCCCGGGCGAGCCGATCCCATCACCGCCGCCGTCGACGTTGCGAACGTAGCCATCGATGTATCTCCGATCTCTGTTCTTGAGTTCTTGAGCCAAAAGCAGAGCACTTCTTCGTTGCAGTGTTGTCCGGCCTCGTCGAGGAGAGCTGAAACGCCGGTGGATTTATAGAGGCACAAGACAGGGGGTGAGGGCGGAGAAGTGTGCGGTGCCACTCGTACGCGCAGCTCTCGTTCTTATCTCTACAAAGATGTGGAGAAGAAGAAGATTATGTGTGAGCTCCCGCTGAGGCAGCCACCAGTGTGAGTTGCTTGTGGGCCTCTTGAACCTTGCATTCGCGCCACCGATTGTGATGCCAACTTCTCTTCCCCAACAAGGTGGAAAGGGACTCGCCCGCCGTCGGATCGCGAATAGGCGGAATCGCGGGATGTCATGTAGCATCTGATATGATCGATAGTCCACTTGACCACATGGCATGGCTGGACATGACATACAAAGTTTAGCTGTGGATTAGTGGATAGTATAGCTCAAAATGACAGATCGAGCTGTGGATAATACTATTTGTTTTCTTGGCATGCTGACATGTCGAATTATAATTTTCAAATATCGGTGCCATCATATACATAGATCCGTGTCACGCTATGATTCAATATTGCCAACTTGTGTTTTAGAAAAAACAACATGGGACTTTGTGTTTGGGTTCCCTAACTAGTTTTTTCCGTTATTGTTCTCCTCGATCAAGCTAGGTCTCGCGAGGCTGACAGATTGTGATAATATTCTTCTTTCATGGTGTGGACTTCCTGGAACTTTTTATTCTAGCGTTTGTGGTTATGTGGAACATTCGAATTTCGAAGCTCGAATCTCTCTGTTCATACCGTCCACTTGTTTTACAAGAATTCATGAGTTTTTTCTAGTCGCCCCCACATGCATGGAGGTAAGGTAGATTTTTCCTTGGGACGATGATGGGCTAATCGATTGTGTGGTCACATTTTTTTTTCCATTGCTTGGACTTTTGGGGACTTCTTATTCTTTAGTGTTTGTGGTTATCTGAATCCGGTGCACGTCGGCCACGAACTCGTCCGCCTGAAAGTGATAGCTGCGTACGCATCTGCAGGTAATGATCTGCCGTGACCGCTCATTTTTCCACAAGTCTTTGTGTACGTATCTGTTTTTGTTCTGCAACTAGTCTAGATGTCACAGTCCCTCTGGTTTTTCTACACCGCGTTTTTGTCCCTGTTCTAGATGGTTCGAGATGCTAGTATCTTGAGCTACACGTATCGTGTTCCCAGAAAAATATTGTACAGGTGGTGGAATTAACTTGCACCCGGCCGGTGTCGGCCAACGGCTTGCCTATCATCAGGTATTCAGGTATATGGCCGGGGAGGGAGAAGAAGAAATCATGTTGGTCTGAGTTCAGGAACGTCTCCTCTTCATGCAGTCCTACGTGTTGCACATGCCATGTCTAGGCGCCACCGACAAGAAGCCAGTCGGCCATGCATGCACCTGGCATGCAGTAGGGCAAGCGACCAGAGCTGTGACAGATGGACGGGGTTATCAATTAGGTGGGTGGGCCGTCAATTAGACATATAAAGATTACCCCCAATTGTCCGTCATGTTCCTTTGGATCAGATGATACAAAGCATATATTATTTCAGTGTCAGAAAGCAAAGGAGGTTTGGAGAAAACTGGGTCTAGATCAGGTCATTAAAAGAGCGTGCGAAGTTGATTATGCTGGTGAGGCGGTGCTTGAATTCTTGCTTTCTATGCCTGAACGGGAGCTTACGATCTTGGGTATTCCAAATGTCAGTGAATTAGTTGCAATTTCAACTTGGTATTTATGGTGGGAGAGGCGAAAACTGGTCCATAAAGAGAAAACCCAAGACGCTAACCAGATCTCCATGGGAATTCGTGCTATTACGTTAAACTATGTTTTGGCTATATCATCAAAGGCTACGATGAAAAGAGGAGGTTGGGTCCAACCTCCAAGGGGGTTTGTAAAACTTAATGTGGATGCCTCTTTTGATCATGACCGGCTCAGGGGCACGGCTGGTGCTGTTTTGAAAGATGATAAAGGAAAATTCATTGCAGGGGGAATTGGAGAATTGATTGGTGCACGGATGTTCTGACGGCTGAAGCTATGGCGCTTAGATATGGTCTATCTATTGCTCAAAGGGCGGGCTGCAACCGCTTAGTTATTAACTCAGATAACATGGAGGTTATCGAAACCATGAACAATGGAGGACGGTCATCTAGTATAGCGGCGGCAGTGTTGGACGATTGTTATTTTTTAGCATGTGACTTTCCCATTACTAAATTTGAGCATTGTAATAGAGAAGCAAATAGGGTCGCACATGAACTTGCTAACTTAGCTAGATTTTCTTCACCTTTGAACTGGTTTGAGGAGCCCTTGAGTGAAATTGTATCCCTCCTCATAAACGATGTACTTGTTATCGTAAATGAATAAAGTTTCTATGTTTCTTTTCAAAAAAAAGGTGGGTGGGCCGTCGGAGACGCCGACCGCACCACGAGCGCCATGGCGACGTTCGACGGCGACGGCCGCCTGGGGAGAAGACGGATAGAAGCCGGCGCGTACATGTGGGTGGCGGAGATGGATCGGATGGGAGCGGCGGAGATGGACGTCGCCGTGAAATGAATAGGGTGGATATGTATGTATGGGAAAAGTGCTTGCTGACCTGGCGAAGAGAAGGCACTATCCGTAGTACTACTCAGTTAGTTGATAAGATCTGGACCACTAAGAATCATAGCGATTTTTTTCGAAACATTTACTTTAGAGAACGAAAGGTAGCATTATAATTTTGTATAGACAGCAAGAACTTTTTTTCGAGGGTACGCAAATTATGTGCCTTAGCTTTATAGAAAGAGAGAAATAAAACATACAACAACGTCTACCACTCACTGCTAACAACGAAGGCGACCAACTCTAACCCAGTTCGTACAAAGACAACCAAACACAACAACACAGCTACGACACAAAAAGCCTACCCAACACCGAGCCCCTCGCTGCGTCTTAGCCGACACTGAAGACCTCCGAAGAACAGCAACTCCAACCTCCTTGGATTAGCCAGCGACGACCGTACATAGCGCCGGAGGAGAAAGATTCGGGCAGCGGTGAACACCGGAGGAGTGCATCATGGGACCTCGAGTCTCCCAGCACAATGCTCCCAACAGAGTAACAACCTCAGAGACGTTGCCAGCCGATCCTACGAATCAAGGCTTTCGCCCCGGAGACAGCTGCCGATACGAGGTCGCGAGGAAGATGGCGTTGCACTCGACGAAGCCTCCAGGAAGGTGAATGACACCCGCAGGTGCCATCAACGCCGGTCTGGCCACAACCGAACAGGATTTTCATCTGTAGCGCTGCACATCTCCACGTCTCCAAGATCCCGGCCAATCTCGATCAGATACCTCGCACCGCCGTCACCGCAACAACTTAACATCGAAGCCCCCCTCAATGCCGAGGGAACACGCCTAAAGCCATCACCTTCAACATCGACTAGGAGCCGCAGCAACCACCGAGCGGTGCAAAGCCAGTTCCGCCACGGTGGCCTTCACCCGCGCCAGGGGACTGCCACCAGAATGGAACCGACCCGCACCTCCGACCACACTCTGGCATCCACACCGCCGAGGCATCGCCGCACGCCTCACACGGCAGCAACCGAAAGCCCGCTGCCCACCAAGACCCTTCCTGGCAAGGCCTCGCAGCACCGTCGCCGCCATGGCTACGCTCGCACCGCCGCCACCGCCAGTGTCGGCACACCACCTACACCCTCCATCCTGCTACGCTCCATGCAAGGATCCAGAGAGAACCACCGCACTCCCTACCGTGAGCACCCCAAGGACGCCGACCAGCGCCGAAGACGCACCAGATCCGGACCGAGATCCACGTATCCGTGCTCCGGGCGCTGCCAGCAAGCACCACCGACCCACCGCTAGCCAACCACCGCCGGGAGCGAGTCGCAGCAGAGCCACAGGAACACCACGCCATGCCTAACAGTCGTCACAGCCCCGAACCCCGCCGCCCAGATCCATCCAAGAAGGATCCCAGGCCCCGGGCTGCACCAGTCGTCGAGGCAGCACCACCGGCAGCAGGCGCCCCACCACCTCCGGCGCGGAGCAGGGACGCCACCGAGCCTCCACCACGCCACGCCGCCAAGGGCACTAGCGGCCAGATCCGAGCCGTCGTTGGGGAAGGGAGGGGAGCTTCGCCGGGGAGATGCCCCGCCGCCACCGGCACTGCCAGGGCTTTACCCCGCAGCGGACCACGACGGCGGCGAGGGAGGGAGGCGGGGAAGGGGGTGCCGCCGGCGGGGCAGATAGGGTTCCCCCCGTGTCGCCTCGGAGAGGGAAGATACGTCTCCAACGTATCTATAATTTTTGATTGTTCCATGCTATTATATTATCTGTTTTGGATGTTTAATGGGCTTTAATATACCTTTTATATTATTTTTAGGACTAACCTATTAACCGAAGGCCCAGTGCAAATTGTTGTTTTTTTGCCTATTTTAGTGTTTCGCAGAAAAGGAATACCAAACGGAATCCAAACGGAATGAAACCTTCGGGAGAGTTATTTTTGGAACAAACGTGATCCAGGAGACTTGGAGTGGACATCAAGAAAGAAGCGAGGAGGCCACGAGGCAGGAGGGCGCGCCCCCCACCCTCATGGGCCCCTCGCAGCTCCACCGACCTACTTCTTCCTCTATATATACCCATATACCCCGAAAACATCCAGGAGCACCACGAAACCCTATTTCCACCGCCGCAACCTTCTGTACCCATGAGATCCCATCTTGGGGCCTTTTCTGGTGCTCCGCCGGAGGAGGAATCGATCACGGAGGGCTTTTACATCAATACCATAGCCTCTCCGATGATGTGTGAGTAGTTTACCACAGACCTTCGCGTCCGTAGTTATTAGCTAGATGGCTTCTTCTTTCTCTTTGGATCTCAATACAAAGTTCTCCTCGATTCTCTTGGAGATCTATTCGATGTAATTCTGTTTGCGGTGTGTTTCTCGAGATCCGATGAATTGTGGGTTTATGATCAAGATTATCTATGAACAATATTTGATTTTTCTCTGAATTCTTTTATGCATGATTTAATATCTTTGCAAGTTTCTTCAAATTATCAGTTTGGTTTGGCCTACTAGATTGATCTTTCTTGCAATGGAAGAAGTGCTTAGCTTTGGGTTCAATCTTGCGGTGTCCTTTCCCAGGGACAGCAGGGGCAGCAAGGCACGTATTGTATTGTTTCCATCGAGGATAAAAAGATGGGCTTTATATCATATTACTTGAGTTTATCCCTCTACATCATGTCATCTTGCCTAATGCGTTACTCTGTTCTTATGAACTTAATACTCTAGATGCATGATGTATAGCGGTCGATGTGTGGAGTAATAGTAGTAGATGCAGAATCGTTTCGGTCTACTTGTCGCGGACGTGATGCCTATATACATGATCATGCCTAGATATTCTCATAACTATGCGCGTTTCTATCAATTGCTCGCCAATAATTTTTTCACCCACCGTAGAATTTGCTATCTTGAGAGAAGCCACTAGTGAAACATATGGCCCTCTGGTCTATTCTCCATCATATTAATCTCCCTTCAACTAGCCATTTCTGTCGCCGTTTATTTTGCAATCTTTATTTTCCAATCTATACAACAAAAATACCAAAAATATTTATCTTATTATCTTTACCAGATCTCACTTTTGTAAGTGGCCGTGAAGGGGTTGATGATGTCTACTACACAACCTTCTTCTTGTAGACGTTGTTGGGCCTCCAAATTCAGAGGTTTGTAGGATAGTAGCAAATTTCCCTCAAGTGGATGACCTAAGGTTTATCAATCCGTGGGAGGCGTAGGATGAAGATGGTCTCTCTCAAACAACCCTGCAACCAAATAGAAAGAGTCTCTTGTGTCCCCAACACACCCAATGCAATGGTAAATTGTATAGGTGCACTAGTTCGGCGAAGAGATGGTGATACAAGTGCAATATGGATAGTAGATAATGGTTTTTGTAATCTGAAAATATAAAAACAGCAAGGTAACTAATAATAAAAGTGAGCACAAACGGTATTGCAATGCGTTGAAACAAGGCCTAGGGTTCATACTTTTACTAGTGCAAGTTCTCTCAACAATAATAACATAATTGGATCATATAACTATCCCTCAACACGCAACAAAGAGTCACTCCAAAGTCACTAATAGCGGAGAGCAAACGAAGAGATTATGGTAGGGTACGAAACCACCTCAAAGTTATTATTTCTGATCAATCTATTCAAGAGTCCGTAGTAAAATAACATGAAGCTATTCTTTTCGTTCGATCTATCATAGAGTTCGTACTAGAATAACACCTTAAGACACAAATCAACCAAAACCCTAATGTCACCTAGATACTCCAATGTCACCTCAAGTATCCATGGGTATGATTATACGATATGCATCACACAATTTCAGATTCATCTATTCAACCAACACAAAGTACTTCAAAGAGTGCCCCAAAGTTTCTACCGGAGAGTCAAGACGAAAACATGTGCCAACCCCTATGCATAAGTTCACGAGGTCGCGGAACTCGCAAGTTGATCACCAAAACATACATCAAGTGGATCACATGATATCCCATTGTCACTACAGATAAGCACGTGTCAGGATGGGTGACCGACTGGGAAATTGCTCCCACGTGCGCATGAGTGAGGACAAAGTGCACAGAAAAGACTAGTATTGATCTATGGGGCCAGTCTAGATCCCGCCAGGAGTAATGACCACCGGCGGGTGTGTCCGGGGCGTTACAACACAAATCAACCAAAACCCTAATGTCACCTAGATACTCCAATGTCACCTAGATACTCCAATGTCACCTCAAGTATCCGTGGGTATGATTATACGATATGCATCACACAATCTCAGATTCATCTATTCAACCAACACAAAGTACTTCAAAGAGTGCCCCAAAGTTTCTACCAGAGAGTCAAGACGAAAACGTGTGCCAACCCCTATGCATAAGTTCACGAGGTCGCGGAGCAGATAAGCACGTGCAAGACATACATCAAGTGTTCTCAAATCCTTAAAGACTCAATCCGATAAGATAACTTCAAAGGGAAAACTCAATCCATTACAAGAGAGTAGAGGGGGAGAAATATCATAAGATCCAACTATAATAGCAAAGCTCTCGATACATCAAGATCGTACCACCTCAAGAACAAGAGAGAGAGAGAGAGAGAGAAAGAGAGAGAGATCAAACACATAGCTACTGGTACATACCTTCAGCCCCGAGGGAGAACCACTCCCTCCTCATCATGGAGAGCGTTGGTATGATGAAGATGGCCACCGAAGAGGGATTCCCCCCTCCGGCAGGGTGCCAGAACGGGTCTAGATTGGTTTTCGGTGGCTACGGAGGCTTTTGGCGGCGGAACTCCTGATCTATTCTGCTCTTCGATGTTTCTAGGGTATATTGATATATATAGGCGAAAGAAGTCGGTCAAGGGAGCCACGAGGGTGGGAGCGTGCCTAGGGGGCAGGCGTGCCTCCCTGCCTCGTGCCACCTCGAAGCTTCCCTGATGTAAACTCCAAGTCTCCTGGATTGCTTCCGTTCCAAAAATAACTTTCCCGAAGGTTTCATTCCGTTTGGACTCCGTTTGATATTCCGTTTCTTCGAAACACCGAAATTGGCAAGAAAACAGTAATTTGGGTTGGGCCTCTGGTTAATAGGTTAGTCCCAAAAATAATATAAAAGTGTATAATAAAGCCCATAAACATCCAAAGCAGATAATATAATAGCATGGAACAATCAAAAATTATAGATACGTTGGAGACGTATCAGCATCCCCAAGCTTAATTCCTGCTCGTCCTTTAGTAGGTAAATGATAAAAACAGAATTTTTGATGAGGAATGCTACCTAACATATTTATCCATGTAATTCCCTTTATTGTGGCAAGAATATTCAGATCCATAAGATTCAAGACAAAAGTTTAATATTGACATAAAAACAATAATACTTCAAGCATACTAACAAAGCAATCATGTCATCTCAAAATAACATGGCCAAAGAAAGCTATCCCTACAAAATCATATAGTCTGGCTATGTTCTATCTTCATCACACAAAATATTTAAATCTGCAAACCCCGATGACAAGCCAATCAATTGTTTCATACTTTTGATGTTCTCAAACTTTTCAATCTTCACGCAATACATGAGCATGAGCCATGGACATAGCACTATAGGTGGAATAGAATGGTGGTTGTGGAGAAGACAATAAGGAGAAGATATTCTCACATCAACTAGGCATATCAACGGGCTATGGAGATGCCCATCAATAGATATCAATGTGAGTGAGTAGGGATTGCCATGCAACGGATGCACTAGAGCTATAAGTGTATGAAGCTCAAAAAGAAACTAAGTGGGTGTGCATCCAACTTGCTTGCTCACGAAGACCTAGGGCATTTTGAGGAAGCCCATCATTGGAATATACAAGCCAAGTTATGAAAGTTTCCCACTAGTATATGAAAGTGACAACATAGGAGACTCTCTATCATGAAGATCATGGTGTTACTTTGAAGCACAAGTGTGGTAAAAGGATAGTAGCATTGTCCCTTCTCTATTTTTCTCTCATTATTTTTTTATCAGGAGTCTCATCCCGACTTGTGGGGGAATCATAGTCTCCATCATCCTTTCCTCACATGGGACAATGCTCTAATAATGATGATCATCACACTTTATTTACTTACAACTCAAGAATTACAACTCGATACTTAGAACAAAATATGACTCTATATGAATGCCTCCGGCGGTGTACCGAGATGTGCAATGACTCATGAGTGACATGTATGAAAGAATTATGAACGGTGGCTTTGCCACAAATACGATGTCAACTACATGATCATGCAAAGCAATATGACAATGATGGAGCGTGTCATAATAAACAGAATGGTGGAAAGTTGCATGGCAATATATCTCGGAATGGCTATGGAAATGCCATAATAGGTAGGTATGGTGGTTGTTTTGAGGAAGGTAAATGGTGGGTTTATGGTACCGGCGAAAGTTGTGCGGTACTAGAGAGGCTAGCAATGGTGGAAGGGTGAGAGTGCGTATAATCCATGGACTCAACATTAGTCATAAAGAACTCATATACTTATTGCAAAAATCCATTAGTTATCGAAATAAAGTACTACGCGCATGCTCCTAGGGGATATATTGGTAGGAAAAGACCATCGCTCATCCCCGACCGCCACTCATAAGGAAGACAATCAATAAATAAATCATGCTCCGACTTCATCACATAACGGTTCACCATATGTGCATGCTACGGGAATCACAAACTTTAACACAAGTATTTCTCAAATTCACAACTACTCACTAGCATGACTCTAATATTATCATCCTCATATCTCAAAACAATCATCAAGTATCAAACTTCTCATAGTAGTCAATGCACTTTATATGAAAGTTTTTATTATATCCCTCTTGGATGCCCATCATATTAGGACTAAATTCATAACCAAAGCAAATTACCATGATGTTTAGGACTCTCAAAATAATATAAGTGACGCATGAGAGTTCATCTATTTCTATAAAATAAAACCACCACCATGCTCTAAAAAGAATATAAGTGAAGCGCTAGAGCAAATGACAAACTACTCCAAAAGATATAAGTGAAGATCAATGAGTAGTCGAATAATTATGCAACTTGTTGGGGATCGTAGCAGAAATTTAAAAAATTTCTACGCATCACCAAGATCAATCTATGGAGTAATCTAGCAACGAGGGGAAGGAGAGTGCATCTACATACCATTGTAGATCGCTAAGCGGAAGCGTTCAAGTGAACGGGGTTGATGGAGTCGTACTCGTCGTGATCCAAATCACCGATGATCCTAGCGCCGAACGGACGGCACCTCCGCGTTCAACACACGTACGGAACGGAGACGTCTCCCACGCCTTGATCCAGCAAGGAGGAGGGAGAGGTTGAGGAAGAGAGTCCAACAGCAGCACGACGGCGTGGTGGTGATGGAGTGGCAGTTCTCCGGCAGGGCTTCGCCAAGCTCACGCCGAGGAGGAACATTTTCCGGACCTCCGGACCCCTCCGGAATCCTCCGGAACCTTCCGGAAGCTTCCCGGTACAATACCGGAAAAAACGAACTTTTCCCGGAACCCGAACAACAACTTTCCATATATAAATCTTTACCTCCGGACCATTCCGGAACTCCTCGTGATGTCCGAGATCTCATCCGGGACTCCGAACAACATTCGGTAATCACATACAAGTCTTCCTAATAACCCTAGCATCATCGAACCTTAAGTGTGTAGACCCTACGGGTTCGGGAACCATGCAGACATGACCGAGACAACTCTCCGGCCAATAACCAACAGCGGGATCTGGATACCCATGTTGACTCCCACATGTTCCATGATGATCTCGTCGGATGAACCACGATGTCGAGGATTCAATCAATCCCGTATTCAATTTTCTTTGTCTAGCGGTATTGTACTTGCCTGAGATTCGATCGTCGGTATCCCGATACCTTGTTCAATCTTGTTACCGGCAAGTCTCTTTACTCGTTCCGTAACACATCATCCCGTGATCAACTCCTTGGTCACATTGTGCACATTATGATGATGTCCTACCGAGTGGGCCCAGAGATACCTCTCCGTTTACACGAAGTGACAAATCCCAGTCTCGATTCGTGCCAACTCAACAGACACTTTCGGAGATACCTGTAGTGTACCTTTATAGCCACCCAGTTACGTTGTGACGTTTGGCACACCCAAAGCACTCCTACGGTATCCGGGAGTTGCAAAATCTCATGGTCTAAGGAAATGATACTTGACATTAGAAAAGCTTTAGCAAACGAACTACACGATCTTTGTGCTAGGCTTAGGATTGGGTCTTGTCCATCACATCATTCTCCTAATGATGTGATCCCGTTATCAACGACATCCAATGTCCATGGTCAGGAAACCGTAACCATCTATTGATCAACGAGCTAGTCAACTAGAGGCTTACTAGGGACATGGTGTTGTCTATGTATCCACACATGTATCTGAGTTTCCTATCAATAAAATTCTAGCATGGATAATAAACGATTATCATGAACAATGAAATATGATATAATAATAACTAATTTATTATTGCCTCTAGGGCATATTTCCAACAGTCTCCCACTTGCACTAGAGTCAATAATCTAGTTCACATCGCCATGTGATTAACACTCACAGGTCACATCGCCATGTGACCAACATCCAAAGAGTTTACTAGACTCAATAATCTAGTTCACATCACTATGTGATTAACACTCAATGAGTTCTGGGTTTGATCATGTTATGCTTGTGAGAGAGGTTGTAGTCAACGGGTCTTGCCATATTCAGATCCCTATGTATTTCGCAAAACTTTATGTCATATCATAGATGCTGCTACCACGTTCCACTTGGAGCTATTCCAAATTGTTGCTCCATTATACGTATCCGGTATCTCTACTCAGAGCTATCCGGATAGGTGTTAAGCTTGCATCGACATAACTCTTTACGTCAAACTCTTTATCACCTCCATATCCGAGAAACATTTCCTTATTCCTCTAAGGATAATTTTGACCGCTATCTGGTGATCTACTCCTAGATCACATTTGTACCCTCTTGCCAGACATGTGGCAAGGCACACATCAGGTGCGATACTTCAGCATGGCATACCGTATAGAGCCTATGACAAAAGCATAGGGGACGACCTTCGTCCTTCCTCTTTCTTCTGTCGTGGTCAATCTTTGAGTCTTACTCAACTTCACACCTTACAACTCAGGTAAGAACCCCTTCTTTGACTGATCTATTTTGAACTCCTTCAAAAACATGTCAAGGTGTGCGTTCTTTGAAAGTATCATCAGGCGTCTTGATCTATCTCTATAGATCTTGATGCCCAATATGTAAGCAGCTTTATCCAGGTCTTCCTTTGAAAAACACTCTTCGAACAACCGTTTATGCTTTCCAGGAATTCTACATTATTTCGGATCAACAATATGTCATCCACATATACTTATCAGAAATGCTGTAGTGCTCCCACTCACTTTCTTGTAAATACAAGTTTCTAGCAAACATTGTATAAACCTAAAAGCTTTGATCACTCTATCAAAGCATATATTCCGATTCCGAGATGCTTGCTCTAGTCCATAGAAGGATTGCTGGAGCCAGCATACCTTTTAGCATCCTTAGGATCGACAAAACCTTTTATTGTATCACATACAACTTTTCTTACGAAAACTGGTAAGAAAACTTGTTTTGACATCCATCTGTAAGATTTCATAATCGAAAAATACAGCTAATTCTAACATGATTCCGACGGACTTAAGCATCGCTACGGGTGAGAAATTCTCATCGTAGTCAACTCCTTGAACTTGTGAAAAGATTCTTTCCCACAAGTCGAGCTTCATAGACGGTAACATTACCGTCCACGTCCGTCTTCTTCTTAAAGATCCATTTATCTCAATGGCTTCCCGATCATCGGGCAAGTCCACCAAAGTCCATACTTTGTTCTGATATATGGATCCTATCTCGGATTTCATGGCTTCTAACCATTTGCCGGAATACGGGCCCACCATCGCTTCTCCATAGCTCATAGGTTTATTGTTGTCTAACAACATGATATCTAAGACAGGATTACCGTACCACTTAGGAGTAGTACATATCCTTGTCGACCTACGAGGTTCGATAGCAACTTGATCCGAAGCTTTATGATCACTATCATTAACTTCCTATTCAACAGACGTAGGCGCCACAGAAAAACATCTTTCTGTGTTGCATCACTCTCTGGTTGAAGTAAAGGTTCGACAACCTCATCAAGTTCTATCTTCCTGGCACTCAATTCTTTCGAGAGAAACTCCTTCTCGAGAAAGGACCCATTCTTAGCGACAAACAATTTGCCCTCGGATCTGAGATAGAAGGTATACCCAGCTGTCACCCTTGGGTATCCTATGAAGATGTGTTTGTCCGCTTTGGGTTCGAGCTTCTCCGGCTGAAGCCCTAAGCATCGCATCCCCAAACATTAAGAAACGACAACTTTGGTTTCTTGCCAAACCAATGTTCATATGACTTCGTCTCAACAGACTTAGATGGTGTCCTATCTAAAGTGAATGCAGCTGTCTCTAACGCATAACCTCAAAATGAAAATGGTAGATTGGTAAGAGACATCATAGATCGCACCATATCTCATAGGGTTCGATTACGACGTCCAGACACACCATTACCTTGTGGTGTTCCAGATGGCTTCAACTGTGAAACAATTCCACAATGTCTTAAGTGATTGCCAAACTCACAACTCAGAAAATCCCCTTTTGATCAGATCGTAGGAACATGATCTTATTGTTATGATGATTCTTAACTTCACTCTGAAATCGCTTGAACTTTTCAAACGTTTCAGACTTGTGCTTCATTAAGTAGATATACCTATATCTACCCAAATCGTCAGTGAAGATGAGAAAATAGCGATATCCACCACACGCTTCAATTCTCATTGGATCACATGCATCAGCATGCATGATTTCCAACAGTCACTTGCCCGTTTCATTGTACCTGAAACGGGGTCTTAGTCATCCTGCCCATGAGGCATGGCTCGCATGTGTCAAGCAATTCAAAATCAAGTGACTCCAAACATCCATTGATATGGAGTTTCTTCATGCATCTTACGCCAATATGACCTAAGCGGCAGTGCCACAACAAAGTGGTATTATCATTATTAACTCTACATCTTTTGGCGTGAACATGTGTATTACCACGACCGAGATTCAATGAACCATTCACATAGGGTGCATGACCATGAAAGGTATTATTCATGTAAACAGAATAACCATTATTCTCTAACTTAAATGAATAACCATATTGCAATGAACATGATCTAATCATATTCATGCTCAACGTAGACACCTGATAACATTTATCTAGGTTCAATACTAATCTCGAAAGCAGACGTAGCGTGTGATGGTGATCTCATCAACTTTGGAAACACTTCCAACACACATCGTCACCTCGCCCTTAGCCAGTCTCCGTTTAGTCCGTAGCTTTTGCTTCAAGTCACCAATAATAGCAACTGAACCGGTATCCAATACCCAGGTGCTACCAGGAGTACTAGTGAGGTACACATTAATAACACGTATATACTTTTGAAGTTGCCAGCCTTCTTATCTACCATGCATTTGGGGTAATTCCGCTACCAGTGACCGTTCCCCTTACAATAGAAGCACTTAGTCTCGGGTTTGGGTTCAACCTTGGGTTCCTTCACTGGAGCGGCAACTGGTTTGCCATCCATGAAGTTTCCCTTCTAGCCCTTGCCCTTCTTGAAACCAGTGGTCTTGTTAAACCATCAACACTTGATGCTCCTTCTTGATTTCTACCTTTTGCGGTCTTAAGCACCGCGAACAGCTCCGGGATCAACTCCATCCCTTGCATGTCATAGTTCATCACGAAGATCTAGTAGCTTAGTGATAGTGGCTAGAGAACTCTATCAATCACTATCTTATCTGGAAGTTTAACTCCCACTTGATTTAAGTGATTGTAGCACCCAGACATTCTGAGCACATGCTCACTAGCTGAGCTATTCTCCTCCATCTTGTTGGCAAAAGAACTTGTCAGAGGTCTCACACCTCTCAACACGGGCATGAGCCTGAAATCCCAATTTCAGCTCTTGGAACATCTCATATGTTCTATGGCGTTCAAAACGTCATTGGAATCCCGATTCTAAGCCGTAAAGTATGGTGCACTAAACTATCAAGTAGTCATCAGGATGTGTCTGTCAGGTGTTCACAACATCCACAGACGATGTTGTAGGGGTTTGCACATCGAGCGGTGCATCAAAGACGTAAGCCTTCTGTGTAGCAGTGAGGACACTCCTCGGACTACGGACCTAGTCCGCATCATTGCTTACAATATCTTTCAACTTAATCTTTCTCTAGGAACGTATTGAAACAGGAAGCTCCAACGTGAGCTATTTATCTACAACATATTTGCAAAGACAATTTAGACTATGTTCATGATAATTGAGTTCATCTAATCAAATTATTTAATGAACTCCCACTCAGATAGACATCCCTCTAGTCATCTAAGTGAAACATGATCCGAATCGACTAGGCCGTGTCCGATCATCACGTGAGACGGACTAGTCATCAACGGTGAACATCTCATGTTGATCGTATCTTCTATACGACTCATGTTCGACCTTTCGGTCTTCTGTGTTCCGAGGCCATGTCTGTACATGCTAGGCTCGTCAAGTCAACCTAAGTGTTTCGCATGTGTCCCGAGGCCATGTCTGTACATGCTAGGCTCGTCAACACCCGTTGTATTCGAACGTTAAAATCTATCACACCCGATCATCACGTGGTGCTTCGAAACAACGAACCTTCGCAACGGTGCACAGTTAGGGGGAACACTTTTCTTGAAATTTTAGTGAGGGATCATCTTATTTAAGCTACCGTCGTTCTAAGCAAATAAGATGTAAAACATGATAAACATCACATGCAATCAAATAGTGACATGATATGGCCAATATCATTTTGCTCCTTTTGATCTCCATCTTCGGGGCTCCATGATCATCGTTGTCACCGGCATGACACCATGATCTCCATCATCATGATCTCCATCATTGTATCTTCTTGAAGTTGTCTCATCATCTATTACTTCTACTACTATGGCTAACGCTTTAGCAATAAAGTAAAGTAATTACATGACGTTTAAATTGACACGCAGGTCATAAATAAATTAAGACAACTCCTATGGCTCCTGCCGGTTGTCATACTCATCGACATGCAAGTCGTGATTCCTATTACAAGAACATGATCAATCTCATACATCACATATCATTCATCACATCCTTTTGGCCATATCACATCACACGGCATATGCTGCAAAAACAAGTTAGATGTCCTCTAATTGTTGTTGCAAGTTTTTTTTACGTGGCTGCTATAGGTTTCTAGCAAGAACATTTCTTACCTACGCGAAAACCACAATGTGATATGCCAATTTCTATTTACCCTTCATAAGGACCCTTTTCATCGAATCCGAACTAAAGTGGGAGGGACAGACACCCGCTAGCCACCTTATGCAACTAGTGCATGTCAGTCGGTGGAACCAGTCTCACGTAAGCGTACGTGTAAGGTCGGTCCGGGCCGCTTCATCCCACGATGCCGCCGAATCAAGATAAGACTAGTAACGGCAAGTAAATTGACAATATCGACGCCCACAACTGCTTTGTGTTCTACTCATGCATAGAAACTACGCATAGACCTAGCTCATGATGCCCCTATTGGGGATCGTAGCAGAAATTTAAAAATTTTCTACGCATCACCAAGATCAATCTATGGAGTAATCTAGCAACGAGGGGAAGGAGAGTGCATCTATATACCCTTGTAGATCGCTAAGCGGAAGCGTTCAAGTGAACGGGGTTGATGGAGTCGTACTCGTCGTGATCCAAATCACCGATGATCCTAGCACCGAACGGACGGCACCTCCGTGTTCAACACACGTATGGAACGGAGACGTCTCCCACGCCTTGATCCAGCAAGGAGGAGGGAGAGGTTGAGGAAGAGAGTCCAACAGCAGCACGACGGCGTGGTGGTGATGGAGTGGCAGTTCTTCGGCAGGGCTTCGCCAAGCTCACGCGGAGGAGGAGAGGTATTGGAGGGGAGGGGCTGCGCCAGGTTCAAGGGTGTGGCCGCCCTCCCACCCCTCCACTATTTATAGGTAGGGAGAGAGTGGGGGCGGCCCCCCTATATCCCATCTAGGGTTGGGGGCGGCGGCCAAGGAGGGGAGGAGTGCCTCCCAAGTCAAGTGGAGGCACTCCCCCTTAGGGTTTCCCCTCTCCCATGCGCATGGGCCTTGGGGGGGCTGGTGCCCTTGGCCCATTAAGGTTAGGGCGCCCCCCTACAGCCCATGCTGCTGTATTCAACGTGGTGGAACATTTTCCGGACCTACGGACCCCTCCGAAATCCTCCGGAAGCTTCCCGGTACAATACCGGAAAAAACCGAACTTTTCCCGGAACCTGAACAACAACTTTCCATATATAAATCTTTACCTCCGGACCATTCCGGAACTCCTTGTGACGTCCGGGATCTCATCCGGGTCTCCGAACAACATTTGGTAATCACATACAAGTCTTCCTAATAACCCTAGCGTCATCGAACCTTAAGTGTGTAGACCCTATGGGTTCGGGAACCATGCAAACATGACCAAGACAACTCTCCGGCCAATAACCAACAGCGGGATCTGGATACCCATGTTGACTCCCACATGTTCCACGATGATCTCATCGGATGAACCACAATGTCGAGGATTCAATCAATCCCGTATTCAATTCCCTTTGTCCAGCAGTATTGTACTTGCCCGAGATTCGATCGTCGGTATCCCGATACCTTGTTCAATCTCGTTACCGGCAAGTCTCTTTACTCGTTCCGTAACACATCATCCCGTGATCAACTCCTTGGTCAGATTGTGCACATTATGATGATGTCCTACCGAGTGGGCCCAGAGATACCTCTCCGTTTACGCGGAGTGACAAATCCCAGTCTCGATTCGTGCCAACCAACAGATACTTTCGGAGATACCTGTAGTGTACCTTTATAGCCACCCAATTACGTTGTGACGTTTGGCACACCCAAAGCACTCATACGGTATCCGGGAGTTGCACAATCTCATGGTCTAAGGAAGTGATACTTGACATTAGAAAAGCTTTAGCAAATGAACTACACGATCTTGTGCTAGGCTTAGGATTGGATCTTGTCCATCACATCATTCTCCTAATGATGTGATCCCGTTATCAATGACATCCAATGTCCATGGTCAGGAAACCGTAACCATCTATTGATCAACGAGCTAGTCAACTAGAGGCTTACTAGGGACATGGTGTTGTCTATGTATCCACACATGTATCTGAGTTTCCTATCAATACAATTCTAGCATGGATAATAAACGATTATCATGAACAATGAAATATGATATAATAATAACTAATTTATTATTGCCTCTAGGGCATATTTCCAACACAACTATGTGAAGACTCTCTAACATTGAAGAATTTCAGATCTTGGTATTTTATTCAAACAGAAATCAAAACAAAAGAAAATAAAATGACGCTCCAAGCAAAACACATATCATGTGGCGAATAAAAATATAGCTCCAAGTAAACTTACCGATGAACGAAGACGAAAGAGGGGATGCCATCCAGGGCATACCCAAGCTTAGGCTCTTGGTTGTCCTTAAATACTACCTTGGGGTGACTTGGGCATCCCCAAGCTTAGGCTCTGGCCACTCCTTATTCCATAATCCATCAAATCTTTACCCGAAACTTGAAAACTTCACAACACAAAACTTAACAGAAAACTCGTAAGCTCCGTTGGTATAAGAAAATAAACCACCACTTAGGTACTGTTGTGAACTCATTATTTATTTATATTGATGTAATATCTACTGTATTTCAACTTCTCTATGGTTCATACCCTCCGATACTACTCATAGATTCATCAAAATAAGCAAACAACACATAGAAAACAGAATCTGTCAAAAACAGAACAGTCTGTAGTAATCTGTAGGTTTCGAATACTTCTGGAACCCAAAAATTATCAAATAAATTGGTGGACCTGAGGAATTTTTCTATTAATCATATTCAAAAAGAATTAACTAACTATCACCCTCCAGTAAAAAATGGTAGCAAATCTCGTGAGCACTAAAGTTTCTGTTTTTTACAGCAAGATCAAAAAGACTTTCCCCAAGTCTTTCCAAAGGTTCTACTTGGCACAAACACTAACTAAAATCATAAAAACACATCTAAACAGAGGATAGATGAATTATTTATTACTAAACAGGAACAAAAGGTAAGGAACAAAAATAAAATTGGGTTGCCTCCCAACAAGCGCTATCGTTTAACGCCCCTAGCTAGGCATGATGCTTTCAACGATCTCACATAAAAGATAAGAATTGTAACATAAAGAGAGCATCATGAATAATATGACTATCACATTTAAGTCTAACCCACTTCCTATGCATAGGGATTTTGTGAGCAAACAACTTGTGGGAATAAGAATCAACTAGCATAGGAAGGCAAAACAAGCATAACTTCAAAACTTTAGGCACATAGAGAGGAAACTTGATATTATTGCAATTCCTACATGCATATATTCCTCCCTCATAATAATTTTCAGTAGCATCATGAATGAATTCAACAATATAACCAGCATCTAAAGCATTCTTTTCATGATCTACAAGCATAGAAAATTTACTACTCTCTACATAAGCAAAATTCTTCTCAATCGGAATAGTGGGAGTATCATAAGAGACTCGAATACTATAAATTGTTTCCAAATTAAAAGAGTAATGTTCAGAAAAAGGGTAATCATAATCATGACAAGTTTTATAAATATAATCATCACTACTTTTTATAGCATATGTATCATCACAATAATTATCATAAGTAGCAACTTTGTTCTCATCATAATCGATTGAAACCTCTTCCAAGATAGTGGAATCATCACTAAATAAAGTCATGACCTCTCCAAATCCACTTTCATAATTATCATAATAAGATTCAACATCCTCCAAAATAGTGGGATCATTACTTCCTAAAGTTGACACTCTTCCAAACCCACTTTCATCAATATAATCATCATAAGTGGGAGGCATGCTATCATCATTATAAATTTGCATATCAAAACTTGGGAGACTAAAAATATCATCTTCATTAAATGTAGCATCCCCAAGCTTGGGACAAACATTAATTGCAGCAAATATATTCTCAAAAACATCATATTCATCAAACATAGCATCCCCAAGCTTGGGCCTTTTCATATCATAAGCATAATCACTCTCATCATTAATAGTATGGATAGCACCAATAGTATAGCAATTATCATCATCACAATGAGAAATAGGAGCAACATCATTTGGGAGAGATACCTTTCTACCTTTACTTCTCCGTCTTTTCTTTTTCTTCTTCACATCATGTGTGGGTTCAATCCTCTTTTTGGAGCTCCTTATTAATGAGATTGGTTGAATAGAAGGCTCCTCCTCGTTACCTGATTCATCATAAGAAATAATAGGAGAATATTGGGAAGTCTCTTCTATTTCGTTAGTATTCTCTTCATCTTTTATTTGTTTTCTTTTCTTTAAGTAATTGGCAATATAATGATTTTCAATGCAATTCACCGCACAATACATATAGATTTCTTCTAGATCAATATCGAGGAATTTCTCAAGGTTATATTCTGGAATATGCTTAGTTTGACATTTCATTTCTTCATAACCCAAAAGAAAACTAAGTTCATTATGATATGCAAGGGAAATCAAGTCACCACAATTTTTGGACATGATTCGATCATGAAACATTTTGCATTTGATATTTAAATGACCCTGTTCATTGCAAAGTTCACAAGTATGGCTAAGATATTTTAAATTTTCAGCACTAACATCTAGCCTTTCTTGCAACTATTTAGTTTCCAAATACTTATGTCTCTTGCAGAATCTATTTTCTCTAATTGGTGTGTACTTGCAAACTCTATGCACTCCACAAAAATCGACATGCTTATAAGAGATATTTTCATCATAACTAGTAAAATCATCATTAGTACTATGGATATTCAAAGAGTTCATACTAATAACATTGCAATCATGCCCATCATTCAAATATTTAGTGCCAAACATTCTATAGACTTCTTCTTCTAGCACTTGAGCACAATTTTCCTTTCCATCATTCTCACAAAAGATATTAAAAAGATGAAGCGTATGAGGCAAACTCAATTCCATTTTTTTGTAGTTTTCTTTTATAAACTAAACTAGTGATAAAACAAGAAACAAAAAGATTCGATTGCAAGATCTAAAGATATACCTTCAAGCGCTAACCTCCCCGGCAACGGCGCCGGAAAAGAGCTTGATGTCTACTACACAACCTTCTTCTTGTAGACGTTGTTGGGCCTCCAAGTGCAGAGGTTTGTAGGACAGTAGCAAATTTCCCTCAAGTGGATGACCTAATGTTTATCAATCCGTGGGAGGCGTAGGATGAAGATGGTCTCTCTCAAACAACCCTGCAACCAAATAACAAAGAGTCTCTTATGTCCCCAACACACCCAATGCAATGGTAAATTGTATAGGTGCACTAGTTCGACAAAGAGATGGTGATACAAGTGCAATATGGATAGTAGATAATGGTTTTTGTAATCTGAAAATATAAAAACAGCAAGGTAAATAATGATAAAAGTGAGCGCAAACGGTATTGCAATGTGTTGAAACAAGGCCTAGGGTTCATACTTTCACTAGTGCAAGTTCTCTCAACAATAATAACATAATTGGATCATATAACTATCCCTCAACACGCAACAAAGAGTCACTCCGAAGTCACTAATAGCGGAGAGCAAACGAAGAGATTATGGTGGGGTACGAAACCACCTCAAAGTTATCCTTCCTGATCAATCTATTCAAGAGTCCGTAGTAAAATAACATGAAGCTATTCTTTCCGTTTGATCTATCATAGAGTTCGTACTAGAATAACACCTTAAGACACTGTGATGGCCTGGCTTATTAGGGATGAAAGACTACTCATATCAATAAGGAATTCCTTCTTTTCCAGGAGCCCATTCGGACAGAACTCCAAAGTTAAGCGTGCTCAGCTTGGAGTAGTGTCAGGATGGGTGACCGACTAGGAAGTTGCTCCCGGATGCGCATGAGTGAGGACAAAGTGCGCAGAAAAGACTAGTATTGATCTGTGGGGCCAGTCTAGATCCCGCCAGGAGTAACGACGTCCGGGGCGTTACAAGTTGGTATCAGAGCCGACCCTCGCGGTTACACGGATGGTTGCGGACAGGTGCGTGGTCATGTTGTTCTTGACGTTTGTGACCCGTCGTGGCACACGACATGGCACATGTACTGGACTGGAAGCACAGACGTATGTGCCAAGAGGGAACGTTCCTGTGGCCCGACGAGGACGTCGGTTCCTTTGAGTGGGGGTGTATGTGATGGCCTGGCTTATTAGGGATGAAAGACTACTCATATCAATAAGGAATTCCTTGTTTTCCGGGAGACCATTCGGACAGAACTCCAAAGTAAAGCGTGCTCATCTTGGAGTAGTGTCAGGATGGGTGACCGACTGGGAAATTGCTCCCACGTGCGCATGAGTGAGGACAAAGTGCGCAGAAAAGACTAGTATTGATCTATGAGGCCAGTCTAGATCCCGCCAGGAGTAATGACCACCGGCGGGTGTGTCCGGGGCGTTACAACACAAATCAACCAAAACCCTAATGTCACCTAGATACTCCAATGTCACCTAGATACTCCAATGTCACCTCAAGTATCTGTGGGTATGATTATACGATATGCATCACACAATCTCAGATTCATCTATTCAACCAACACAAAGTACTTCAAAGAGTGCCCCAAAGTTTCTACCAGAGAGTCAAGACGAAAACGTGTGCCAACCCCTATGCATAAGTTCACGAGGTCGCGGAGCAGATAAGCACGTGCAAGACATACATCAAGTGTTCTCAAATCCTTAAAGACTCAATCCGATAAGATAACTTCAAAGGGAAAACTCAATCTATTACAAGAGAGTATAGGGGGAGAAACATCATAAGATCCAACTATAATAGCAAATCTCGCGATACATCAAGATCGTCCCACCTCAAGAACACGAGAGAGAGAGAGAGAGAGATCAAACACATAGCTACTGGTACATGCCTTCAGCCCCGAGGGAGAACTACTCCCTCCTTGTCATGGAGAGCGCCGGGATGATGAAGATGGCCATCGGAGAGGGATTCCCCCCTCCGGCAGGGTGCCGGAACGGGTCTAGATTGGTTTTCGGTGGCTACGGAGGATTCTGGCGGCGGAACTCCCGATCTATTCTGCTCTTCGATGTTTCTAGGGTATATTGATATATATATATATATATATATATATATAGGCGAAAGAAGTCGGTCAGGGGAGCCACGAGGGGACCATGAGGGTGGGGGCACGCCCAGGGGGCAGGTGCGCCTCCCTGCCTTGTGGCCACCTCGAAGCTTCCCTGACGTAAATCCAAGTCTCCTGGATTGCTTCCGTTCCAAAAATAACTTTCCCGAAGGTTTCATTTTGTTTGGACTCCGTTTGATATTCCTTTTCTTCGAAACACTGAAATAGGCAAGAAAACAACAATTTGGGTTGGGCCTCCGGTTAATAGGTTAGTCCCAAAATATATATAAAAGTGTATAATAAAGCCCATAAACATCCAAAACAGATAATATAATAGCATGGAACAATAAAAAATTATAGATATGTTGGAGACGTATCAATTGACAACCCCTTTATCGCATTGGTTGCAAGGTTCTTATTTGTTTGTGCAGGTACGAGGGACTTGCGTGTAGTCTCCTACTGGATTGATACCTTGGTTCTCAAAAACTGAGGGAAATACTTACACTACTTTGCTGCATCACCCTTTCCTCTTCAAGGAAAAACCAACGAATGCTCAAGAGGTAGCAAGAAGGATTTCTGGCGCCGTTGCCGGGGAGATCTACGCACAAGTCAAGACATACCAAGTACCCATCACAAACTCTTATCCCTCACATTACATTATTTGCCATTTGCCTCTCATTTTCCTCTCCCCCACTTCACCCTTGCCGTTTTATTCGCCCTCTTTTCCGTTCGCCTCTTTTCCATTAGTCTCTTTTCATTTGCTCCTTGTGTGCTTGTGTGTTGGATTGTTTGCCGCGACGGCTTTACCAAAAAGCATTGATCCTCACCTTAGAAGGTTGGAAGAAATTGAAAACAACGTTCGAATTTTTATGTCCTTGTAGTTTGAGCATAATAATTTCTTCAGAAACGAGCTTAAAGAACAAAAAAGTTTTATGGGGTACATGAATAAAGAGCTCGATGATATGTCTAAAGAATTTTATGGTTTGAAATCTTAGTTTGCTCAGCTTGAAAATTTAATAGCCCAAATTTCGGATAAGCAGGCCACCTTAGTTAATAAGATGGTTGCCAAACCGAAAGAGCTAGAGGATAATAAGGATGAAGATCTAAAAGTGATTGATGTGTCTCCTATTAAATCCTTGTTTTGCAATATGAATCTTGATAATGATGGGACTAGAGATGAGTCAACTTTAGTTAAAAGGCGTCCCAATGATTCGGAGTTTTTAGATCTTGATGCAAAAATTGGTAAAAGTGGGATTGAAGAGGTCAAAACTTTACATAGCAATGAACCCACTATTTTGGATTTCAAGGAATTTAATTATGATAATTGCTCTTTGATAGATTGTATTTCCTTGTTGCAATCTGTGCTAAATTCTCCTCATGCTTATGATCAAAATAAAGCTTTTACCAAACATATTGTTGATGCCTTAATGCAATCCTATGAAGAAAAGCTTGAATTAGAAGTCTCTATCCCTAGAAAACTTTATGATGAGTGGGAACCTACTATTAAAACTAAAATTAAAGATCATGAATGCTATGCTTTATGTGATTTGGGTGCTAGTGTTTCGACGATTCCAAAAACTGTGTGTGATGTGTTAGGTTTCCGTGAATTTGATGATTGTTCTTTAAATTTGCATCTTGCGGATTCCACTTTTAATAAACCTATGGGAAGGATTATTGATGTTTTTATTGTTGCAAATAGGAATTATGTGCCCGTAGATTTCATTGTTATTGATATATATTGCAATCCTACAAGTCCTATTATTCTTGGAAGACCTTTCCTTAGAACGATTGGTGCAATTTTTGATATGAAAGAAGGAAATATTAGATTCCAATTTCCATTAAGGAAAGGCATGGAACACTTTCCTAGTAAGAAAATTAAATTACCTTATGAATCTATTATGAGAGCCACTTATGGATTGCATACCAAAGATGACAATACCTAAATCTCTTCTTTTTTTATGCCTAGCTAAGGGCGTTAAGCGCTTGTTGGGAGGCAACCCAATTTTATTTTTGTTTCTTGTTTTTTGTTCCTGTTTAGTAATAAATAATTCATCTAGCTTCTGTTTAGATGTGGTTTTATGTTTTTAATTAGTGTCTGTGCCAAGTAGAACCTTTGGGAAGACTTGGGGGAAGTCTTTGCGATCTTGCTGTAAAAAACAGAAACTTTAGCACTCACGAGATTTGTTGCCATTTTTTACTGGGGAGTGTGATTAGGTTGATTATTTTTGAAGATGATTAATAGACAAATTCCTCATGTACGCCAATTTATTTCAGAATTTTTGGGGTTACAGAAGTATTCGAAACCTACAGATTACGATAGACTGTTCTGTTTTTGACAGATTCTGTTTTTCGTGTGTTGTTTGCTTATTTTGATGAATCTATGGCTAGTATCGGGGGGTATGAACCATAGAAAAGTTGGAATACAGTAGGTTTAACACCAATATAAATAAAGAATGAGTTCATTACAGTACCTTGAAGTGGTGGTTTGTTTTCTTATACTAACGGAGCTCATGAGTTTTTCCGTTGAGTTTTGTGTTGTGAAGTTTTCAAGTTTTGGGTAAAGATTTTATAGATTTTGGAATAAGGAGTGGCAAGAGCCTAAGCTTGGGGATTCCCAAGGCAACCCAGGGTAAAATTCAAGGACAACCAAAAGCCTAAGCTTGGGGATGCCCCGGAAGGCATTCCCTCTTTCGTCTTCGTCCATCGGTAACTTTACTTGAGGCTATATTTTTATTCACCACATGATATGTGTTTTATTTGGAGCGTCTTGTATGATTTGAGTCTTTGCTTTTTAGTTTACCACAATCATTCTTGCTGTACACACCTTTTGGAGAGACACACATGAATCGGAATTTATTGGAATACTCTATGTGCTTCACTTATATCTTTTGAGCTAGATAATTTTGCTCTAGTGCTTCACTTATATCTTCTAAGAACACGGTGGTGGTTTTATTTTATAGAAATTATTGATCTCCCATGCTTCACTTATATTATTTTGAGAGTCTTATAGAACATCATGGTAATTTGCTTTGGCTATAAAATTAGTCCTAGTATGATAGGCATCCAAGATGAATATAATAAAAACTTTCATAAAAAGTGCATTGAATACTATGAGAAGTTTGATACTTGATGGTTGTTTTGAGATATGAATATGGTGATATTAGAGTCATGCTAGTTGAGTAGTTGTGAATTTGAGAAATACTTGTTCTAAAGTTTGTGATTCCCGTAGCATGCACGTATGGTGAACCGTTATGTGATGAAGTCGGAGCATGATTTATTTATTCATTGTCTTCCTTATGAGTGGCGGTCGGGGACGAGCGATAGTCTTTTCCTACCAATCTATCCCCTAGAAGCATGCATGTAGTACTTTGTTTCGATAACTAATAGATTTTTGCAATAAGTATGTGAGTTCTTTATGACTAATGTTGAGTTCATGGATTATACGCACTCTCACCCTTCCACCATTGCTAGCCTCTCTAATACCGCGCACCTTTCGCCGGTACCATACACCCACCATATACCTTTATCAAAACAGCCACCATACCTACCTATTATGGCATTTCCATAGCCATTCCGAGATATATTGCCATGCAACTTTTCACCATTCTGTTTGTTATGACACGTTTCATCATTGTCATATTGCTTTGCATGATCATGTAGTTGACGTCGTATTTGTGGCAAAGCCACTTTTATAATTCTTTCATACATGTCACTCTTGATTTATTGCATATCCCAGTACACCGCCGGAGGCATTCACATAGAGTCATAATTGGTTCTAGTATCAAGTTGTAATTTTGGAGTTGCAAGTAAATAAAAGTGTGGGATAAGACTCCAGACAAAAAATAAAAAAAAGGAAAAAAAGAGGCCATAAAAAAGGAGAAAAGACCCAAATAAAAAAAGAAAAAATGAGAGAAAAAGAGAGAAGGGACAATGTTACTATCATTTTACCACACTTGTGCTTCAAAGTAGCACCATGATCTTCATGATAGAGAGTCTCCTATGTTGTCACTTTCATATACTAGTGTGAATTTTACATTATAGAACTTGGCTTGTATATCCAATGATGGGCTTCCTCAAAATGCCCTAGGTCTTCGTGAGCAAGCGAGTTGGATGCACACCCACTTAGTTTCTTTTGTTGAGCTTTCATACACTTATAGCTCTAGTGCATCCATTGCATGGCAATCCCTACTCACTCACATTAATATCTATTGATGGGCATCTCCATAACCCGTTGATACGCCTAGTTGATGTGAGACTATCTTCTCCTTTTTTTGTCTTCTCCACAACCACCATTCTATTCCACCTATAGTGCTATATCCGTGGCTCACGCTCATGTATTGCATGAAGATTGAAAAAGTTTGAGAACGTCAAAAGTATGAAACAATTGCTTGGCTTGTCATCGGGGTTGTGCATGATTAAATACTTTGTGTGATGAAGATAGTGCATAGCCAGACTATATGACTTTGTAGGGATAACTTTCTTTGGCCATGTTATTTTGAGAAGACACGGTTGCTTTGTTAGTATGCTTGAAGTATTATTATGTTTATGTCAATATTAAACTTTTGTCTTGAATCTTTCGGATTTGAACGTTCATGCCACAATAAAGAAAATTACATTGAGAATTATGTTAGGTAGTATTCCACATCAAAAATTCTGTTTTAATCATTTAACTACTTGAGAACGAGCACGAATTAAGCTTGGGGATGCTTTATATGTCTCCAACGTATCTATAATTTTTGATTGTTCCATGCTATTATATTATTTATTTTGGATGTTTAATGGGCTTTAATATACCTTTTTATATTATTTTTGGGACTAACCTGTTATCCGAAGGCCCAGTGCAAATTGCTATTTTTTGCCTATTTCAGTGTTTCGCAGAAAAGGAATACCAAACAAAATCCAAACGGAATGAATCCTTCGGGAGAGTTATTTTTGGAAAAAACGTGATCCAGGAGACTTGGAGTGGACGTCAAGAAAGAAGCGAGGAGGCCACGAGGCAGGAGGGCGCGCCCCCCACCGTCGTGGGCCCCTCGCAGCTCCACCGACCTACTTCTTCCTCCTATATATACACATATACCCCGAAAACATCTAGGGCACCACAAAACCCTATTTCCACCGCCGCAACCTTCTGTACCCGTGAGATCCCGTCTTTGGGCCTTTTCCGGCGCTCCGCCGGAGGGGGAATCGATCACGGTGGGCTTCTACATCAACACCATAGCGTCTCCGATGATGTGTGAGTAGTTTACCACAGACCTTCGGTTCCATAGTTATTAGCTAGATGGCTTATTCTCTCTCTTTGGATCTCAATACAAAGTACTCCTCGATTCTCTTGAAGATTTAATCGATATAATTCTTTTTGTGGTGTGTTTGTCGAGATCCGATGAATTATGGGTTTATGATCAAGATTATCTATGAACAATATTTGATTCTTCTCTAAAAAATTTTATGCATGATTTAATATCTTTGCAAGTCTCTTCGAATTATCAGTTTGGTTTGGCCTACTAGATTGATCTTTCTTGCAATGGAAGAAGTGCTTAGCTTTGGGTTCAATCTTGCGGTGTCCTTTCCCAGTGACAACAGGGGCAGAAAGGCACGTATTGTATTGTTTCCATCGAGGATAAAAAGATGGGGTTTATATCATATTGCTTGAGTTTATCCCTCTACATCATGTTATCTTGCCTAATGCGTTACTCTGTTCTTATGAACTTAATACTCTAGATGCATGCTGGATAGCGGTTGATGTGTGGAGTAATAGTAGTAGATGCAGAATCGTTTCGGTCTACTTATCGCGGACGTGATGCATATATACATGATCATGCCTAGATATTCTCATAACTATGTGCTTTTCTATCAATTGCTCGACAGTAATTTGTTCACCCACCGTAGAATTTGTTATCTTGAGAGAAGCCACTAGTGAAACGTATGGCCCCCGGGTCTATTCTCCATCATATTAATCTCTAGCAACTAGCCATTTCTGTGGCCGTTTATTTTGCAATCTTTATTTTCCAATCTATACAACAAAAATACCAAAAATATTTATCTTATTATTTTTATCAGATCTCACTTTTGTAAGTGGTCGTGAAGGAATTGACAACCCCTTTATCGCGTTGGTTGCAAGGTTCTTATTTGTTTGTGCAGGCACGAGAGACTTGCGTGTAGTCTCCTACTGGATTGATATCTTGGTTCTCAAAAATTGAGGAAAATACTTACGCTACTTTGCTGCATCACCCTTTCCTCTTTAAGGAAAAACCAACGCATGCTCAAGAGGTAGCAAGGGACGCGGGGGTCAGACAGCAAGAACTTAGAACTGGGAAACGCATATGCATGTGAGCAGAGGAACAAGGAGTTCATAGGCATCAAGGGGCCCCTCAAAATGGTTCTATAAGGGCAGTTTGGAAAAAAGAATCTTCTAGTGAAAAGACGTCCTACCAATCTGCTAGTGCCTTGTGGCTCTGGAAAATACTGACGGATGTGGCTACCAAACGTTTCATTTTCAAGATGTTGGTAGGAACACCACTTACTTTTATTGAACGGGCTCAAGAGCGAGCAACTTGCGTCGTTACCTTGTTGAAGACGTTGCCTACTTGTTGTTATGCTGGTCTTCGTTGATTTCGGCAACCGGGATGAAAATTCTTATCCAAATTGTCTTGGTTCGGATGTGGCGATGATGGCACAAGGATGTTTATCCCTTCTTGAAGGCGGTGCTGCGGAATAAGCTGACTTAGTCATACATGTTAATTCAATATCTTGAAATATTTTGGTTGTAGTTGCATTTGTTCTGTGCTTTGCTTAATAACTAATAATGATGATTGTGTGCATCACAAAGTTGCAGAGGCCGGGGGTTTTGACCTCCTTTTTGAAAAAAGAAAAGGCAGTTTCTAATGGGTGTAAAAATAGCTTAGCCGCCGATATTTTACAACCATTCAAAGATTTGAACACCTGGTCTCTTACTGCTGATAAAAATTACTCCCTCTGTCCCATAATACAAGAACGTTTTTGACACTACACTTATATTACGGGACAGAGGGAGTACTTATTTAAACCTTTCTATAACCAGTTGACCTTATATGAGATGAACTTTCCCTTTAAGTTTCTTTCAAAGTTAAAACTCCTCTGAAAATCAAAGTGCTTCTATGGCTGGCTCTTCGAAACAGTATTCTTATTAAATATAATCTATTGAAGAGGAGATGGAATGGTAATACGTGTTGTGTCTTTTGTGGTCGTGATGAGGCTATTGAGCACTTATTTCTACACTGCTCTCAGTTGCCAGGTTTGTGTGGAGCTTACTACAATGTTCATTCAATTTGCGAGTACCTCCTGATAATGTGAAAACTTTATTTTCTTCTTGGCTTGCGCAGTTTAGCAAAGATAAGAATATGCTAGTTTCAGTTGGTATTTCGGCTGTAACTTGGTCTATTTGGAACTGTCGAAATGATATCTGTTCTGAACGCAGGAGTGTACTTGACCCTTTTGTAATTGTTTACAGAGCCTGTTCTTTAATCAATTCTTGGGTAATCTTTCAGATGCTATCCTCTATCTTAGTCTAGCCTGCTTAGATGGTGGAGGTTGTTTCAGAGGTTCTTGGGGCTTGTCCCCGCTGGTTCAGTATGCTGGGTCTTCAGGCTCCAGCGTGTTTCCTCTTTTGTCTGTTTGGTTCGCTTTCGTTATAAGACCACTAATGGTTTCTATAAATAGAAATCGGGGGGTAACCCTTCCTTCATTGTTGGAAGGTTCTCTTGATTAAAGATATTTTACAAAGTCAAATGCAATGGTAACGACAAGCTGCCAGACACACCGAAAATTCAGGTATTATAAGGCCTATTTGGTATCACCCTGCAACATAAATTCCACTCATTCTGAACCGAAAAAGGATAATGCAGTATTCGCAAAAATAAGTGAAGGGGGGAGTGGCGAAGTGGAGAAGGTGAAGAGATTGAACATCGGTTCTGAATCCCGCTATATTTCCATTCAAATCACCAACAACTGTAACGCCGTTATATATATAATCTATATATTTACAGAAACTAGCCAAACATATATGATGACAGAAAACACATATACAAGATATATACGATCGAATCGACGAGCCGGAAGAAGAAGAAGAAGGCAAAAGCCAAAGAATACCTACTCTCACCCTGTGCAAACCAAACCTCTCCTCTCTCTCACTCTCACTCTCTCTCTCTCTCTAACTAAACGAAAGAGTCGTTCTACCCAGCCCATCTATCACATCCAGGTCCCTCACCATCTCACGCCCGGAGGTCGAGCCCCGCCCGAACTCCCTCGCCGGCGAGCTGCCATGGCTCCGGCACAAGTCCCAGCTCCGGTGCGCCTTGTTCCCCTTGCCGGGCCGAGGCTCGGAGCTCTTGCTCCGGCCGTAGCTCCTCGTCCACTTGAAGCTCAGGTGGTCCAGCGTCTCGCGGTCAGAGTCCGACAGCGGGCTAGGGCACGTGCTGCCATGGCTGTTGTTCATCGGCGACGTGTTGTGCCTAGTGGCGTCTGCTTCATGAGGCGGCGGTTCTGACAACGACGGTCCTCCCTTGCGGGACCGAGACCGTTCCCGCCTTGACGACTTGTTGTGCCCGTAGCCTCGGCTCTTCACCTGGAGCACCAGGTGGTGGAGCAGCACCACCAGCTCCAGCATGTGCTCCTCCGTCTTGGCCTTGTCGGCGTGGTGCAGCGTCTGCACCCGGGTCACGCTGTGCCGGGAACCCGATTTCTCGTCCATGTCACTCCTGTTACATCATTAAGTCAGGCCATGTAAGCAAACGAATGTATAAGCAATATTGTCGACGAAATTCAATGGTCATGATATTTGTGGAGACTGGGGACTAACCCGAAGTTTGCCCACTCGCCGACCCACCCGAACCCTTGATGTGCTCTGGTAAAAGTACAGAAACCGTGAGTTTTGGAAAGAGGGACGAAAACAACATGATCATTTAAATCAGATTTTTATTTTGTTTGTGAATAAGCATCAGAAATCAGAAGGATCGGGGTACCTTGTTGTATTTTCTGCTATTGGCAGCAGCCAGCGAAGGGTTTTCTGCATTTCGGCTTTGATTTGAGATACAGAACGCTGCAGAGAATTAAAAAAAAGGGGGGGGCCGCAGTTAGTTATACCTTTTGATGCGTCAACATAAGCAAACATAAGCAAAATGCCTATCACATTCTATGACATTCAAAATGCCTGCTAACATTTAAAAGGAACTTTAACTCCTTTTTAGAACTAGCTAGCAATTGGCTCTGTAACAAGAGATTCTTACACCTGAATGTAGTGTCTTCTGCTGTCCTTTGGGGACTGTGGAATACTAGGAATGATATTGTTTTTGATAGAACTAAATGGATCTCTGTCAAGCAGGTCTGGCAGAAGATAATCCTTTTCCTAGGGGACTGGACAAAACCTCACAAGGACCTGTTGGAGGGTCAAGCAGCTCAGTTCAGAGACCACTTGCTGAAGAAGCTGAAGTTACCCCTGGAGCTCGAACCAGACTGAAATGCAATGAATCTCAGCGTACACTGTCTTGGTCGATTGAAGGCACGGCGCACGGGGGAAGGGCTACTTTGGAGGAGGTGAAGAACAACCCGGGGTTGATGGATGAGATCCATGTAGTGTTCTTCCCGATGGCGTGAACGCCACAGTTCTACTTTTTAAAAAAGTTTGATTAGCTGTGCTTAGCGTTATCTAGCAGAATGATGTAACTAGATTATATGTTGTCTTTGGGGGAGCGGTCTGTGGCTTCCTGGGAGTCTGTTAGAGGTGTTTTTCTTTTTCCCTTGGTTTTTGAGGTAAACTTGAGATACTTTGGACCTGGTGGTTGGACCAGGAACCTATGTAGGTTATGTGGTGTTGGTTTCGTTTCTATGAAATGGAACCGGGGGGCTCCCCTTTGATCGAAAAAAAAATGCCTGCTAAGTATCCCGTCTATTTGCTACTTCGGATATGTTGCAGTTACGCTGCCCATGCAGACAATTGAACTTTCAGTGCTTAGAACTGAATCATGGCTATGGAGACACACAAAAAAACAGAACTCTACTAGTGCTAAGCTTGATCTACCCGTTTTACATTTCTACTACAGATCCACGTGCACATACAAGTAAGAAAAAAAATACTTTTCAGGGTTGTGCAAGATAAACCTCCTCATCTTCAGTTTTGACTGATTGCAACCGTGGCCGCAGAGCTGACTTCACTGTTTCTGGCAGTCCATGGTACAAGTTGTCCCTAGCGCTAGGAGGAAGAGAGAGCGGCCGAGAAACCTGCATATGTAGACAATAGAATGAGAACCCTATTCTTGTTTCTTACTCGATGACATATCACAAATAGAAGGCTAAAGAGTATAGACTGAAGCATGTAGACTTACGTGATACCGATAACATATGAACTTCTTTATTTCAAAAATGACTTTCCAATTGGTATTTTGCAGCTAGGAGACAGACTGATATTTATTACAGACTACCATCGAATATTTTGCTCACCGAAAGAAAAGGGAAATAAATAAATGCATGGTTCATCAACAAAACGGAAACAGTTTCCCACATAAATAAGAGGCCACATGGAAATTGACTACATTAAGGAAAGTAGGGAACTAAGCAAGCATGATAAACATCGCGTGAGTCATCAAATTAACTTACTATGTTTTCAATTTGATTGATGATGTTAGCATAATGTAGTGCCAGACCACATGCACTTAGCCTTTTGTTCTGACCTTGCTCCATGAAGTCAGTACCTACAGTAACTGTTTATTCAGAAAGAGGTATAAGGATATTGTCAGATACACTTTTGTGCGAACAATAAAGCAGCCAATCGATAATTAGTTACCAGCTTCACCGAATGCATCCCGGATTTGTTTATCCAGAAAAATGACGATATCAACAAGCTTTTCCACGACCTGGATATAGGATAACACAAAACAATGTTAGCATTTCAAAAGAACGAAAAGGCAATACCTGAGTAGCGCATTAATCAAAAACTGTCGCAAAAGAACACTGCCAGGCATAACCCAACAGACAGAATTACAGAAGGCCAAGATATAACGTAATGAAGTAAATATGGATGAAGATACTTACATCCTCCAAAGGTCTGGACCACAAGGATTTCTTCTTCAAAGTTTTCACAAGCTTCCTTTGGCGCTTTAGTTCACTGTGCAAAATCATAACACTCTCTGCAAATAGCAAAAATTGAATACAATGAATATCTCGAATAGCAAAAATAATAACACTCTCTACATCTACTGAAGTTCTTTAAGAACAATGTCATCAGTCTGACAGTACCTCTTCTAGCTGCCGGTACAGACTCCTCTTCATGAAATTTCCTTTGAAAATCCTGCTCAAATCTATCCAGCGCGTGCAATTCATGGTAAAGCTCCTGCAGGAATAGAACTAGCTCATCAGAATAAGCTTCAAGCCAGTTTATGGATGCAAAAAATAGCTTTGATCCATCTCAAACCATAGTTCTAGCCAGCTGATATGCAAGAGACCTAATTCTTAGGTATTAACCTACTGACGGATTCTTGATTCCATAGTATTTAGCAGTTCAATAAATTCAAGAAGTACAATAGTTATGATAAACTCTCCATAAACGGTAGAATTAGTTATGAAGTACAAGCACCTCCGAAAGTATAGAAATGTGGAAATTAAGTAGAACATACAGAAGTGTTTTGAGCCAAGCTAATCAAATGCTGGACGGTAGTTCCAATATGCTCTTTTGAATGATCCTGGGGCATGGAATCCTTTGTTGACCTGCACACCAGAGTAACCCATAGTGTTCAGAACAAGAGGTGCTGATAATACGGTAAATATGTCAAAATGAAATGCATATTTCTCAGAAGCATACTTCTCAAAATAGCGTCCCAAGTTATGCCATATGGGGTCTTTACACAGGTCACCAAATCGAATTACTTCTCTTGAAAGGATGGCGAGTTCTTCCCTGTTGGGTTCCATTTAAAGCCCACATCAACAACGTTTACAGCAAGAAGAATTTTCAAAAAATAAAATGAAAACTTGCTTTTAAACTAACCGTACCTTTTGTCGATAGCAGCAATATGCAGGAGCTCGCTGGGATCTGAGGAGATTAATATCCGCACACCATCTGAATGCAAGATTTCTTCCTTGAGTTCTTTTATATTATCGTCAGAGCATGACCTCCACAAATTGGAAGCTTTAGCTATTGTATTTGCGACTTCGAATGCCAGAATCTCGACTTTATTTCCTCGGGTTGTTCCCCCGTAGAGAAACCCACTGCCGTGATTCAAACTTGCGATGCCGCTGCCAAGGGTATCTAACACCTCAACGGCCTTCTCCAGGCCAGCAATGCTGGCTCTTCCTATAAATGTGCCTGGTTCTGATACCTGGTATAAACAGTATGTTAGAGGCAAATGGGAAAAGGCTACCGATATATTCTTAGCTCTCCGGTACGAACGACGAATTGGAAATATAGAGTATAGCACAGAGTAAAAGGAAGAAAGGAGAGCCATATTGTCCCTTTTAAGAAACAACAACAGGTGTCAGCTTGTATATAAGGAAACTAACAGAGGAAGAAACCTTTGTCCCAAACTGACTATGCTGGACCTGTTTATGTGGTTGCAAAACTATGAGGTACTAACACCATGTTGCTATTGCAGTATGATCTTTCCAATCTGAAGCGCACGCTACTGCTTTAAGGCAATTCCATAACCCTTCCAAACAAGTAGTTGTGCTACCGAAGATGATCCTTATGCTCACTGGCCAGATGAAAGCAGCCCTGGAACAGATGCTGCTACCAGAACAGTGGAGACATGGCCATCTATGACTGAGTGACGGTGTCGAACTCCCTTAACCAGATAGATACTTGAGTTTCGATTGTCATATATCATTCACTGCTTATCCAAATCATTTCGACAGCAACATACACCGGCATCGCTTCATTTCTTTTCTTTTTTTTCTCCCCCAGTCTGTGCTTCACCATCCAGTTCTTCCTTGTGACTGTAAGTCAAAGCGGCCAAGTTCGACGATTTCCACAAGAGAAGCACAGCGCAGTATGCCAGTATCTCAAGCTCCATGGATAGCATCGAAGAGGCGGTCAACGGCAGCCGCAAAGATGGAAGTTTCTGTCTGGGTCACTGGCTTGACCAGTCCAATGAGTAGACTTATACTATGTGCTGACAGCAACCCGAATGCAGATTAAGCAAGCTCGGCTCAAGAAGAGGAATCCGTGTGTGAGCAACCCTCCAGTGTGTGAAAAAACAATGGCCGCCAAGATTGACTTGGCGTTACGTTTGGACTCTGCCTCCTGTGCCACCGGTTCCCCTGCTCCGGCGACGGGCACGCTGATTGATTCATTCATTCCCCAATCCCAATGTTCGTCAGAAGAGCTCTGTGCGGAACCAAGCCGATTCTTCGTTTGGACGGAGTAATCTATGGTGGAGACATCATGCGCCATGGCCGAACTGCGCGGCAGCTGAAACAACTAGCCATGGCGTGGGCATGGGCATGGCAGGCTTCCCTGTGGCGTATGCTCTGCTCCGGGCAGATTGGAACGCGTACTGCAGTTTCTGAAACTCTGTCACAGTCGAACCTGCTCTGTCTGACGAGAGGGGCTCGTCGCGACACCGAAGGTCTCTGCCGCGGCCGGCGGGCACTGCTGCAGGCGGCCGGCCGGCGGGGAGAGCTCGGGCTCGAGGGAAAGAAACACACAGGCAAAGATTGGTGAGTAGCGGTAGACGAGCAGAACGGGTACCTTGTGGGGCTTGTGCGGCGGCGGGATGGCGATCTCCCCGGAGTCGAAGTCGGTGGGGCCGTAGCGGCCCCGGCGCGCGTCGAAGACCGCGCCGAGCGCCTGCGCCTGCTGCTGCTGGTTCTGCTGGTGGTGGTACGGCTGCGGCTGGACGGACCTCCCCTGCGGCCGCGCCGACCCCTCCCGCTTTTCCCGCCTCGAGAACACGCACCCCATGGCGCGCCTACGGGCTTGGAATCCAACCCAGGGCCGCTCGGCGCCTCCCTCGTCGGTCGCCGGCGGGCGTCGGTGGGTGGCGGCAGGCGTGGAGTAGGACGATGGAGTCCGGAGTGGGCAGGGCAGTGGCGCGGGATTGGTTGGGAGGAGGGCGGGGGAATGGGACGGAGAGGCGAGACGAGACGAGGAGGGTGATGTTTGGATGGACGGATGGAGGGAGGAGGATGGTGCTTTTGGGTTTCCTTTGGCGTCGCCGTCGTCGTCGTCGTCGCCCCTCGGCTGGTCGCCGTCGCGTTGCGTTCGCAGCCTTTGACTTGTTCCCTCCCACAATCCTATTCGGCTATTCTCTTCCCACCAGAACCAGCCGCTTTCCCACCTCGCCCCGTCCTCACCCCCTTCTCTCTACCTTCCTTTTCACCTTACCTTCACTACTGGGCAACAGCTACTCCGTAGTTTTATACTTCCGCCGTACAAAAGGTTGTGCATACGATAGGAAAGTTCTTTGATCTCAGTAGATCTTGATTTTATTTATAAATTAAGAACCTTAGGTTAACACTCGACTGTCACCGTGTCGTAAACCTTGCTCCAAGTCGTTTATCGTGAATTAGGCCAACTCCACCAAGCGACCCATCCTGTCCGGCCTCATCCGTTTGAGGTAAAACGGACAAACGAGACGGCCCAGCGCGCGACGGCCTGAATCTATCTGATTCGTTTTGTGTCCGGGCCGACCCATTTCAAGCGCATCTTTGCGTCGGGTTTGGGTCACCGCGGATACCGAACGGACGCGCCGCTCGTCCGCGTCTGGCCGCGTGGCGGGGCGGCCACCTACCTCCTGCCCGCCAACATCAATGCGCACGGGTGGCCGACCCCACCTGTCATCGGCCCAGTGGAAGGTCTGAAGGAAATATGCCCTAGAGGCAATAATAAAGTTATTATTTATTTCCTTATATCATGATGAAAGTTTATTATTCATGCTAGAATTGTATTAACCGGAACATAATACAGTGTGAATACATAGATAAACAGAGTGTCACTAGTATGCCTCTACTTGACTAGCTCGTTAATCAAAGATGGTTATGTTTCCTAACCATGGACAAATAGTTGTTATTTGATTAACGTGATCACATCATTAGTTGAATGATCTGATTGACATGACCCATTCCATTAGCTTAGCATCCGATCGTTTAGGATGTTGCTATTGCTTTCTTCATGACTTATACATGTTCCTATGACTATGAGATTATGCAACTCCCGTTTGCCAGAGGAACACTTTGTGTGCTACCAAACGTCACAACGTAACTGGGTGATTATAAAGGAGCTCTACAAGTGTCTCCAAAGGTACATGTTGGGTTGGCGTATTTCGAGATTAGGATTTGTCACTCCGATTGTCGGAGAGGTATCTCTGGGCCCTCTCGGTAATACACATCACATAAGCCTTGCAAGCATTGCGACTAATGAGTTAGTTGCGGGATGATGTATTACAGAACGAGTAAAAAGACTTGCCAGTAACGAGATTGAACTAGGTATAGGATACCGACGATCGAATCTCGGGCAAGTAACATACCGATGACAAAGGGAACAACGTATGTTGTTATGCGGTCTGACCGATAAAGATCTTCGTAGAATATGTAGGAGCCAATATGAGTATCCAGGTTCCGCTATTGGTTATTGACCGGAAACATGTCTCGGTCATGTCTACATTATTCTCGAACCCGTAGGGTCCGCACGCTTAAGGTTACGATGACAGTTATATTATGAGTTTATGCATTTTGATGTACCGAAGTTTGTTCGGAGTCCCGGATGTGATCACGGACATGACGAGGAGTCTCGAAATGGTCGAGACATAAAGATTGATATATTGGAAGCCTATGTTTGGATATCAGAATTGTTCCGGGTGAAATCGGGATTTTACCGGAGTACCGGGAGGTTACCGGAACCCCCCGGGAGCTATATGGGCCATCGTGGGCCTTAGTGGAAAAGAGAAGAGGCAGCCCAACATGGGCCACGCGCCCATCCCCTTCCTTGGTCCGAATAGGACAAGGAGAGGTGGCCGGCCCCTCTCTCTCTTTTCCCCCCTCCGCGAATCCTATTCCAACTAGGATTGGGGGGGAATCCTACTCCCAGAGGGAGTAGGACTCTCCTGGCGCGCCTCTCCTAGGCCGGCCGCACCCCCTCCTTTTAGTCCTTTATATACGGAGGCAGGGGCACCCCAGAAAGACACAAGTTGATCCACGTGATTTATTCTTAGCCGTGTGCGGCGCCCGCAGCCACCATAGTCCTCGATAATATTGTAGCGGTGCTTAGGCGAAGCCCTGCGGCAGTAGTACATCAAGATCGTCACCACGCCGTCGTGCTGACGGAACTCTTCCCCGACACTTTGCTGGATCGGAGTCCGGGGATCATCATCGAGTTGAACGTGTGCTAAAACTCGGAGGTGCCGTAGTTTCGGTGCTTGATCGGTCGGGCCGTGAAGACGTACGACTACATCAACCAAACGCTTCCGTTGTCGATCTACAAGGTATGTAGATCACACTCTCCCCTCTCATTGCTATGCATCACCATGATCTTGCGTGTGCGTAGGAATTTTTTTGAAATTACTACGTTCCCCAACAGTGGCATCCGAGCCTAGGTTTTATATGTTGATGTTATATGCACGAGTAGAACACAAGTGAGTTGTGGGCTATATAAGTCATACTGCTTACCAGCATGTCATACTTTGGTTCGGCGGTATTGTTGGACGAAGCGGCCCGGACCGACATTACGTGTACGCTTACGCGAGACCGGTTCTCCCGACGTGCTTTGCACATAGATGGCTTGCGGGTGACAGTTTCTCCAACTTTAGTTGAATCGAGTGTGGCTACGTCCAGTCCTTGCGAAGGTTAAAACAGCACCAACTTGACAAACTATCGTTGTGGTTTTGATGCGTAGGTAAGATTGGTTCTTGCTTAAGCCCGTAGCAGCCACGTAAAACTTGCAACAACAAAGTAGAGGACGTCTAACTTGTTTTTGCAGGGCATGTTGTGATGTGATATGGTCAAGACCTGATGCTAAATTTTATTGTATGAGATGATCATGTTTTGTAACCTGAGTTATCGGCAACTGGCAGGAGCCATATGGTTGTCGCTTTATTGTATGCAATGCAATCGCGCTGTAATGCTTTACTTTATCACTAAACGGTAGCGATAGTCGTGGAAGCACAAGCTTGGCGAGACGACAACGATGCTACGATGGAGATCAAGGTGTCACGCCGGTGACAATGGTGATCACGACGGTGCTTCGGAGATGGAGATCACAAGCACAAGATGATGATGGCCATATCACATCACTTATATTGATTGCATGTGATGTTTATCTTTTATGCATCTTATCTTGCTTTGATTGACGGTAGCATTATAAGATGATCTCTCACTAATTATCAAGAAGTGTTCTCCCTAAGTATGCACCGTTGCGAAAGTTCTTCGTGCTGAGACACCACGTGATGATCGGGTGTGATAGGCTCTACGTTCAAATACAACGGGTGCAAAACAGTTGCACACACGGAATACTCAGGTTATACTTGACGAGCCAAGCATATACAGATATGGCCTCGGAACACGGAGACCGAAAGGTCGAGCGTGAATCATATAGTAGATATGATCAACATAATGATGTTCACCAATTAAACTACTCCATCTCACGTGATGATCGGACATGGTTTAGTTGATTTGGATCACGTAATCACTTAGAGGATTAGAGGGATGTCTATCTAAGTGGGAGTTCTTTAAGTAAATTAACTGAACTTAAATTTATCATGAAACTTAGTACCTGATAAGTATCTTGCTTGTTTATGCTTGTTTGTAGATAGATGGCTCATGTTGTTGTTCTGTTGAATTTTAATGCGTTCCTTGAGAAAGCAAAGTTGAAAGATGATGGTAGCAATTACACGGACTGGGTCCGTAACTTGAGGATTATCCTCATTGCTGCACAGAAGAATTACGTTCTGGAAGCACCGCTGGGTGTCAGGCCTGCTGCAGGAGCAACGCCGGATGTTATGAACGTTTGGCAGAGCAAAGCTGATGACTACTCAATAGTTCAGTGTGCCATGCTTTACGGCTTAGAATCGGGACTTCAACGATGTTTTGAACGTCATGGAGCATATGAGATGTTTCAGGAGTTGAAGTTAATATTTCAAGCAAATGCCCGGATTGAGAGATATGAAGTCTCCAATAAGTTTTATAGCTGCAAGATGGAGGAGAACAGTTCTGTCAGTGAGCATATACTCAAAATGTCTGGGTATAATAATCACTTGATTCAATTGGGAGTTAATCTTCCAGATGATTGCGTCATTGACAGAATTCTTCAATCACTGCCACCAAGCTACAAGAGCTTCGTGATGAACTATAATATGCAAGGGATGAACAAGACTATTCCCGAGCTCTTCGCAATGCTGAAAGCTGCGGAGGTAGAAATCAAGAAGGAGCATCAAGTGTTGATGGTCAACAAGACCACTAGTTTCAAGAAAAAGGGCAAAGGGAAGAAGAAGGGGAACTTCAAAAATAACGGCAAGCAAGTTGCTACTCAAAAGAAGAAACCCAAACCTGGACCTAAGCCTGAAACTGAGTGCTTCTATTGCAAGCAGACTGGTCACTGGAAGCGGAATTGCCCCAAGTATTTGGCGGATAAGAAGGATGGCAAGGTGAACAGAGGTATATGTGATATACATGTTATTGATGTGTACCTTACTAATGCTCGCAGTAGCACCTGGGTATTTGATACTGGTTCTGTTGCTAATATTTGCAACTCGAAACAGGGACTACGGATTAAGCGAAGATTGGTTAAGGACGAGGTGATGATGCGCGGCTCCAAAGTCGATGTGATTGCAGTCGGCACGCTACCTCTACATCTACCTTCGGGATTAATATTAGACCTAAATAATTATTATTTGATGCCAGCGTTAAGCATGAACATTATATCTGGATCTTGTTTGATGCGAGACGGTTATTCATTTAAATCAGAGAATAATAGTTGTTCTATTTATATGAGTAATATCTTTTATGGGCATGCACCCTTGAAGAGTGGTCTATTCTTGTTGAATCTCGATAGTAGTAACACACATATTCATAATGTTGAAGCCAAAAGATACAGAGTTGATAATGATAGTGCAACATATTTGTGGCACTGTCGTTTAGGTCATATCGGTGTAAAGCACATGAAGAAACTCCACACTGATGGACTTTTGGAACCACTTGATTATGAATCACTTGGTACTTGCGAACCGTGCCTCATGGGCAAGATGTCCAAAACACCGTTCTCCGGTACTATGGAGAGAGCAACAGATTTGTTGAAAATCATACATACAGATGTATGTGGTCCGATGAATATTGAGGCTCGTGGCGGATATCGTTATTTTCTCACCTTCACAGATGACTTAAGCAGATATGGGTATATCTACTTAATGAAACATAAGTCTGAAACGTTTGAAAAGTTCAAAGAATTTCAGAGTGAAGTTGAAAATCATCGTAACAAGAAAATAAAGTTTCTACGATCTGATCGTGGAGGAGAATATTTGAGTTACGAGTTTGGTGTACATTTGAAAAATTGTGGAATAGTTTCACAACTCACGCCACCCGGAACACCACAGTGTAATGGTGTGTCTGAATGTCGTAATCATACTTTACTAGATATGGTGCGATCTATGATGTCTCTTACTGATTTACCGCTATTGTTTTGGGGATACGCTCTAGAGACGGCCGCATTCACGTTAAATAGGGCACCATCAAAATCCGTTGAGACGACGCCTTATGAACTGTGGTTTGGCAAGAAACCAAAGTTGTCGTTTCTGAAAGTTTGGGGCTGCGATGCTTATGTGAAAAAGCTTCAACCTGATAAGCTCGAACCCAAATCGGAGAAATGTGTCTTCATAGGATATCCAAAGGAGACTATTGGATACACCTTCTATCACAGATCCGAAGGCAAGACTTTTGTTGCTAAATTCGGAAACTTTCTAGAGAAGGAGTTTCTCTTAAAAGAAGTGAGTGGGAGGAAAGTAGAACTTGACGAGGTAACTGTACCTGCTCCCTTATTGGAAAGTAGGACATCACAGAAAACTGTTTCTGTGACACCTACACCAGTTAGTGAGGAAGGTAATGATGATGATCATGAAACTTCAGAACAAGATACTACCGAACCTCGTAGATCAACCAGAGTAAGATCCGCGCCAGAGTGGTATGGTAATCCCGTTCTGGAAGTCATTCTACTAGATCATGATGAACCTACGAACTATGAAGAAGCGATGGTGAGCCCAGATTCCGCAAAGTGGCTTGAAGCCATGAAATCTGAGATGGGATCCATGTATGAGAACAAAGTATGGACTTTGGTTGACTTGCCCGATGATCGGCAAGCAATTGAGAATAAATGGATCTTCAAGAAGAAGACTGACGCCGACGGTAATATTACTGTCTACAAAGCTCGACTTGTCGCAAAAGGGTTTCGGCAAGTTCAAGGGATTGACTACGATGAGACCTTCTCACCCGTAGCGATGCTTAAGTCTGTCCGAATCATGTTAGCAATTGCTGCATTTTATGATTATGAAATTTGGCAGATGGATGTCAAAACTGCATTCCTGAATGGATTTCTGGAAGAAGAGTTGTATATGATACAACCAGAAGGTTTTGTCGATCCAAAGGGAGCTAACAAAGTGTGCAAGCTCCAGCGATCCATTTATGGACTGGTGCAAGCCTCTCGGAGTTGGAATAAACGCTTTGATAGTGTGATCAAAGCATTTGGTTTTATACAGACTTTTGGAGAAGCCTGTATTTACAAGAAAGTGAGTGGGAGCTCTGTAGCATTTCTGATGTTATATGTGGATGACATATTACTGATTGGAAATGATATAGAATATCTAGATAGCATAAAGGGATACTTGAATAAGAGTTTTTCAATGAAAGACCTCGGTGAAGCTGCTTACATATTAGGCATTAAGATCTATAGAGATAGATCAAGATGCTTAATTGGACTTTCACAAAGCACATACCTTGACAAAGTTTTGAAGAAGTTCAAAATGGATCAAGCAAATAAAGGGTTCTTGCCTCTGTTATAAGGTGTGAAGTTAAGTAAGACTCAATGCCCGACCACTGCAGAAGATAGAGAGAAAATGAAAGACGTTCCGTATACTTCAGCCATAGGATCTATCATGTATGCAATGCTGTGTACCAGACCTGATGTGTGCCTTGCTATAAGTCTAGCAGGGAGGTACCAAAGTAATCCAGGAGTGGATCACTGGACAGCGGTCAAGAACATCCTGAAATACCTGAAAAGGACTAAGGATATGTTTCTCATATATGGAGGTGACAAAGAGCTCATTGTAAAAGGTTACGTTGATGCAAGCTTTGACACTGATCCGGACGATTCTAAATCGCAAACCGGATACGTGTTTACATTAAACGGTGGAGCTGTCAGCTGGTGCAGTTCTAAACAAAGCGTTGTAGCGGGATCTACATGTGAAGCGGAGTACATAGCTGCTTCGGAAGCAGCAAATGAAGGAGTTCATATCCGATCTAGGTGTCATACCTAGTGCATCGGGTCCAATGAAAATCTTTTGTGACAATACTGGTGCAATTGCCTTGGCAAAGGAATCCAGATTTCACAAGAGAACCAAGCACATCAAGAGACGCTTCAATTCCATCCGGGATCTAGTCCAGGTGGGAGACATAAAGATTTGCAAGATACATACGGATCTGAATGTTGCAGACCCGTTGACTAAGCCTCTTCCACGAGCAAAACATGATCAGCACCAAGGCTCCATGGGTGTTAGAATCATTACTGTGTAATCTAGATTATTGACTCTAGTGCAAGTGGGAGACTGAAGGAAATATGCCCTAGAGGCAATAATAAAGTTATTATGTATTTTCTTATATCATGATGAAATTTTATTATTCATGCTAGAATTGTATTAACCGGAAACATAATACATGTGTGAATATATAGACAAACAGAGTGTCACTAGTATGCCTCTACTTGACTAGCTCGTTAATCAAAGATGGTTATGTTTCCTAACCATGGACAAATAGTTGTTATTTAATTAACGGGATCACATCGTTAGTTGAATGATCTGATTGACATGACCCATTCCATTAGCTTAGCACCCGATCGTTTAGTATGTTGCTATTGCTTTCTTCATGACTTATACATGTTCCTATGACTATGAGATTATGCAACTCCCGTTTGCCAGAGGAACACTTTGTGTGCTACCAAACGTCACAACGTAACTGGGTGATTATAAAGGAGCTCTACAGGTGTCTCCAAAGGTACATGTTGGGTTGGCGTATTTTGAGATTAGAATTTGTCACTCCGATTGTTAGAGAGGTATCTCTGGGCCCTCTCGGTAATACACATCACATAAGCCTTGCAAGCATTGCGACTAATGAGTTACTTGCGGGATGATGTATTACAGAACGAGTAAAGAGACTTGCCAGTAACGAGATTGAACTAGGTATAGGATACCGACGATCGAATCTCGGGCAAGTAACATACCGATGACAAAGGGAACAACGTATGTTGTTATGCGGTCTGACCGATAAAGATCTTCGTAGAATATGTAGGAGCCAATATGAGCATCCAGGTTCCGCTATTGGTTATTGACCGGAAACATGTCTCGGTCATGTCTACATTATTCTCGAACCCGTAGGGTCCGCACGCTTAAGGTTACGATGACAGTTATATTATGAGTTTATGCATTTTGATGTACCGAAGTTTGTTCGGAGTCTCGGATGTGATCACGGACATGACGAGGAGTCTCGAAATGGTCGAGACATAAAGATTGATATATTGGAAGCCTATGTTTGGATATCGGAATTGTTCCGGTGAAATCAGGATTTTACCGGAGTACCGGGAGGTTACCGGAACCCCCCGGGAGCTATATGGGCCATAGTGGGCCTTAGTGGAAAAGAGAAGAGGCAGCCCAACATGGGCCACGCGCCCCTCCCCTCCCTTGGTCCGAATAGGACAAGGAGAGGGGGCCGGCCCCTCTCTCTCTTTTCCCCCCTCCGCGAATCCTATTCCAACTAGGATTAGGGGGGGAATCCAACTCCCAGAGGGAGTAGGACTCTCCTGGCGCGCCTCTCCTAGGCCGGCCGCACCCCCTCCTTTTAGTCCTTTATATACGGAGGCAGGGGCACCCCAGAAAGACACAAGTTGATCCACGTGATTTATACTTAGCCGTGTGCGGCGCCCCCAGCCACCATAGTCCTCGATAATATTGTAGCGGTGCTTAGGCGAAGCCCTGCGGCAGTAGTACATCAAGATCGTCACCACGCCGTTGTGCTGACGGAACTCTTCCCCGACACTTTGCTGGATCAGAGTCCGGGGATCGTCATCGAGCTGAACGTGTGCTAAAACTCGGAGGTGTCGTAGTTTCGGTGCTTGATCGGTCGGCCCGTGAAGACGTACGACTGCATCAACCAAACGCTTCCGTTGTCGATCTACAAGGTATGTAGATCACACTCTCCCCTCTTGTTGCTACGCATCACTATGATCTTGTGTGTGCGTAGGAATTTTTTTTGAAATTACTACGTTCCCCAACAAGGTCACCGTCCTTCTTAAATGAGGAACCCGTGGACCGGTCGTCGTCCACATTGCCCCACTCCATCCCGCGGCCTCCTCGAAACCCGACCGCGCTAAACCCTAGCCCTCCCTTGTCGAGCTCGCCGGTCAGCCACCTTCAAGCCATGGGCTTCTGGAACCGCAAGGGTAAGCACGAGCACGAGGCCGGCTCCTCGTCGAGGCGCCACGTCGGCTCCGCGAAGAAGGAGGCCGCATCACCACCACGCCGGACCCCCGCGCCGCCCGCTTTCTCCATCGCCCCCACGTCCGCCGGCGAGCGCGGCCGGCACTACATCCGCGCGTCGGTGTGCCGCCGTTATTGGGAGACGAGGACACCGCTCCCCTGGAGCGACGTCCACCTCCCCAGCGGGTGACACCTCAGCGCTGACCTTGTGCCGATACCGCCGGTCCCGGCGAGCGGCCGTGCACGCCGTCAAGAGATCGAGCGCCGCCGCCGCCTCCTCCCCGACGTCATGTACTACGACGACAGGTACGCCTCGGACTCCTCCCTCTGGGATACCTGGCTCAAGGACGAGCACGACGTGCGGTGTGCCTCCTTCTTCGCCGGCACGGCGTCTGGGCCGCGGCGGCCATGTTGGGAGCGCGCAGCGCCTACTCCCCAGGAGCGCGGGTGTAGGCTGGTGCGCGGCCTCACGGGAACGCCCTCGCCGTCGCCTTCGCCATCTCCACCACCACCTCCTTGCATGATAGCGGAGGAGGAGGCACGTCTCATGGCGTGTGTCATGGAGGACTCCATGTACACGCACGATGAACGGCAATGGGAGGGCCTGGAGGAGATGATGGCCCGCTCTGCCGCCGGCGAGGTAGCCATCCCCGAGGAGGAGGCGACGGAGGAGGAGCCACTGGCCGCGTTTCACCCGGGTCTGCTGGGCCAGGGGTGGGGCTAGTCCTGCACTGCACCGGAGATGGCCGCCGCCGTGGGCGTGAACTGGTGCGCCACTCCGCCGCGGTCACCGGAGCTGGAGGCGTCGCCACGGGAGGAGGTCGTACAGGCACCTCCTGCTGTCCAGCCCGTCCCCGTCTACCACGCACCGCCGGCCCACCTCTGGACGCCGCCAGCCTACGTGGACCTCGTCAGCGACGACGACAACGCCGGCGGGCACTGAAGACGGCGACGGCGACAGCGTCGACGGGCACAGGCAGGAGCGCGCTGGCGGCAGCCGTTTTTTATTTTCTTTTTTATGTTTAATTATGTCAAATTGGACGTGAAACTGGGCCGTTTTGTGGCCGTGGCGACCCTAACTAAATTTTATGTTTATTAAACTGCGCTTATTTAATTTTTTTTAGTCATTTTATTTACGTTTTTCTAATTTTTTTTTAAATCATGTCCAACGCGGACGTGATTTGGGGTGCGGCCGCGCGGTGGGCGCATGCATGATCCAACGGACAAGACCGGACATGGACGAACCTATCGACGGCCCAAAGGGACAAAATCCGGCCAAACCGGACGTTCGTTTGAGGTCGCGCGGTGGAGTTGGCCTTACCTGTCTTAAATTTGTGTAGATAAGGATGTATCTAGACTCTTAGATTTATCTAAGTATGAATGTATTTACACACGTTTTAGTGTTAGATACATCTGTATTTATAGACAAATGTAAAACAAATAATTTGGGACGTAGGTAAGATGACTCGGAAGTGGTTGTCGTCGTGTGTCTCATCCATGTCTCGTCAATGACTTGGAGGCGGGTGCGTGTGTCGCGTGAGTTAGGTGTGTGCCTTCGTGTCACCATTGTGTCATGACAAAAAAAAACATGTGTTCTCAATCACATGGATTCGGGCCACATGGTGCGCTAATTTAAGCGGTTTAGGTTTCACGGAACGAATGGGGTTTTAGCAAACGGAGGGCTACAGAGGGGGCAGCAGGATTGTTTTTAAATCTCCTATGGTTTTACCTCACGCTTCAGTACGGATCAAGTCTTTTGGCTGCAAAAAAAAAAAACAAGACGTTTTTGGATGCATTTGACCTTTCCTTGTGCAAAGACCAAAAGGTCAAACTAAGAACCAGGATGATTTTCCTGCAACAGAGATCATGAAGATTTCCCGCAAAAAAAGATAATCATGAAGATTTTATATCATTTACGTGTGCAGCCTATTTCTGATTTCGAGTGTTTTCAAACAGATTGTAAGATTGGCTGAGGGCAATGAAACTCGGGAAACACATGTAGAGATAGTTATGTTTCTATTGACTAGCGTTCAACGTCTTACTATTCCAATGAGAAGTTGAGACGAGTGACGGACTTGCCAAATAATGTTGAGGGGCAAAACATAACATTATATATTTTTTGATCTAATCTCACTGAAAATTCTCTATAGAAAATGGTGCACGGGAGGGGGGGGCATTTGCCCCCCACCCCTTGACCTAGCCATAGTCAGCCTATGGTTGCGACTGTTTTCCTTTAGGTATGTAGGGTGTCCAAAAACAAGCATGTGGCACACGACAGTGACAATGCCGGGTGATGGCATATAGCAGGACCAGAATCCCAGGTCCGATGGCAAGCACATACAGTGCAATCAAAGAAGCAAGGGCACATACATATCAACCGTGAGAGAGCGGAGGGTTGTGTCAAGATCATGAGAGACTACTCTGCGCCAAATTAACCTATTTGGAGAAGTACTTCCGCCGGCACTTTTGGATGCACACAAGCCGTTTTCTGACCACTGTTTTCTAGGCTTATTACAGGAGAGATGCTCCTACTTGTAACTACTCAGTCAATGGGCACAACTACTCAATGGGTTACTACCTTGCGGATGGCATCTATCTGAAGGAAATATGCCCTAGAGGCAATAATAAAGTTATTATTTATTTCCTTATATCATGATAAATGTTTATTATTCATGCTAGAATTGTATTAAACGAAAACATAATACATGTGTGAATACATAGACAAAAAGAGTGTCACTAGTATGCCTCTACTTGACTAGCTCATTAATCAAAGATGGTTATGTTTCCTAACCATGAACAAGGAGTTGTTATTTGATTAACGGGATCACATCATTAGGTGAATGATCTAATTGACATGACCCATTCCATTAGCTTAACACCCGATCGTTTAGTATGTTGCTATTGCTTTCTTCATGACTTATACATGTTCCTATGACTATGAGATTATGCAACTCCCGTTTGCCGGAGGAACACTTTGTGTGCTACCAAACGTCACAACGTAAATGGGTGATTATAAAGGTGCTCTACAGGTGTCTCCAAAGGTACATGTTGCGTTGGCATATTTCGAGATTAGGATTTGTCACTCCGATTGTCGGGGAGGTATCTCTGGGCCCTCTCGGTAATGCACATCACATAAGCCTTGCAAGCATTGCAACTAATGAGTTAGTTGCGAGATGATGTATTACGGAACGAGTAAAGAGACTTGCCGGTAACGAGATTGAACTAGGTATTGAGATACTGACGATCGAATCTCAGGCAAGTAACATACCGATGACAAAGGGAACAACGTATGTTGTTATGCGGTCTGACCGATAAAGATCTTCGTAGAATATGTAGGAGCCAATATGAGCATCCAGGTTCCGCTATTGGTTATTGACCGGAGACGTGTCTCGGTCATGTCTACATTGTTCTCGAACCCGTAGGGTCCGCACGCTTAAGGTTTCGATGACAATTATATTATGAGTTTATGAGTTTTGATGTACCGAAGTTAGTTCGGAGTCCCAGATGTGATCACGGACATGACGAGGAGTCTCGAAATGGTCGAGGTATAAAGATTGATATATTGGACGGCTTTATTCGGACACCGGAAGTGTTCCGGGTGATTTCGGAGAAAACGGGAGAGCCGGAGGGTTACCGGAACCCCCCCGGGAGAAGTAATGGGCCATATGGGCCTTAGTGGAGAGAGAGGGGCAACCAAAGGTGGGCCGCACGCCTCCTCCCCCCTGGTCCGAATTGGACTAGGAGAGGGGGGGCGGCGCCCCCCTTTCCCTCTCCCTCCCCACTTCTTTCCCCCTCCTAGTAGGAGTCCTACTCCTACTAGGAGGAGGACTCCTCCTTGGCGCGCCATAGAGGGCCGGCCGACCTCCTCCCCTTGATCCTTTATATACGGGGGCAGGGGGCACCCCTTGACACACAAGTCGATCCACGTGATCATATTCTTAGCCGTGTGCGGTGCCCCCTTCCACCATAGTCCTCGATAATATTGTAGCGGTGCTTAGGCGAAGCCTTGCGACGGTAGTGCATCAAGATCGTCACCACGCCGTCGTGCTGACGGAACTCTTCCCCGACACATTGCTGGATCGGAGTCCGGGGATCGTCATCGAGCTGAACGTGTGCTAAAACTCGGAGGTGCCGTAGTTTCGGTACTTGATCGGTCGGGCCGTGAAGACGTACGACTACATCAACCAAACGCTTCCGTTGTCGATCTACAAGGGTACGTAGATCACACTCTCCCCTCTCGTTGCTATGCATCACCATGATCTTGCGTGTGCGTAGGAATTTTTTTGAAATTACTACGTTCCCTAACAGTGGCATCCGAGCCTAGGTTTTATATGTTGATGTTATATGCACGAGTAGAACACAAGTGAGTTGTGGGCGATATAAGTCATACTGCTTACCAGCATGTCATACTTTGGTTCGGCGGTATTGTTGGACGAAGCGGCCCGGACCGACATTACGCGTACGCTTATGCGAGACCGGTTCTCCCGACATGCTTTGCACATAGGTGGCTTGCGGGTGACAGTTTCTCCAACTTTAGTTGAACCGAGTATGGCTACGCCCGGTCCTTGCGAAGGTTAAAACAACACCAACTTGACAAACTATCGTTGTGGTTTTGATGCCTAGGTAAGATTGGTTCCTGCTTAAGCCCGTAGCAGCCACATAAAACTTGCAACAACAAAGTAGAGGACGTCTAACTTGTTTTTGCAGGGCATGTTGTGATGTGATATGGTCAAGACATGATGCTAAATTTTATTGTATGAGATGATCATGTTTTGTAACCGAGTTATCGGCAACTGGCAGGAGCCATATGGTTGTTGCTTTATTGTATGCAATGCAATCGCGCTGTAATGCTTTACTTTATCACTAAGCGGTAGCGATAGTCGTGGAAGTATAAGATTGGCGATACGACAACGATGCTACGATGGAGATCAAGGTGTCGCGCCGGTGAAGATGGTGAATAGGACGGTGCTTCGAAGATGGAGATCACAAGCACAAGATGATGATGGCCATATCATATCACTTATATTGATTGCATGTGATGTTTATCTTTTATGCATCTTATCTTGCTTTGATTGACGGTAGCATTATAAGATGATCTCTCACTAATTATCAAGAAGTGTTCTCCCTGAGTATGCATCGTTGCGAAAGTACTTCGTGCTGAGACACCACGTGATGATCGGGTGTGATAGGCTCTACGTTCAAATACAACGGGTGCAAAACAGTTGCACACGCGGAATACTCATGTTATACTTGACGAACCAAGCATATACAGATATGGCCAAGTAATCTATGGTGGAGATATCATGCGCCATGGCCGAACTGCGCGGCAGCTGAAACAACTAGCCATGGCGTGGGCATGGGCATGGCAGGCTTCCCTGTGGCGTATGCTCTGCTCCGGGCAGATTGGAACGCGTACTGCAGTTTCTGAAACTCTGTCATAGTCGAACCTGCTCTGTCTGACGAGAGGGGCTCGTCGCGATACCGAAGGTCTCTGCCGCGGCCGGCGGGCACTGCTGCAGGCGGCCAGCCGGCGGGGAGAGCTCGGGCTCGAGGGAAAGAAACACACAGGCAAAGATTGGTGAGTAGCGGTAGACGAGCAGAACGGGTACCTTGTGGGGCTTGTGCGGCGGCAGGATGGCGATCTCCCCGGAGTCGAAGTCGGTGGGGCCGTAGCGGCCCCGGCGCGCGTCGAAGACCGCGCTGAGCGCCTGCGCCTGCTGTTGCTGGTTCTGCTGGTGGTGGTACGGCTGCGGCTGGACGGACCTCCCCTGCGGCCACGCCGACCCCTCCCGCTTTTCCCGCCTCGAGAACACGCACCCCATGGCGCGCCTACGGGCTTGGAATCCAACCCAGGGCCGCTCGGCGCCTCCCTCGTCGGTCGCCGGCGGGCGTCGGTGGGTGGCGGCAGGCGTGGAGTAGGACGATGGAGTCCGGAGTGGGCAGGGCAGTGGCGCGGGATTGGTTGGGAGGAGGGCGGGGGAATGGGACGGAGAGGCGAGACGAGACGAGGAGGGTGATGTTTGGATGGACGGATGGAGGGAGGAGGATGGTGCTTTTGGGTTTCCTTTGGTGTCGCCGTCGTCGTCGTCGTCGCCCCTCGGCTGGTCGCCGTCGCGTTGCGTTCGCAGCCTTTGACTTGTTCCCTCCCACAATCCTATTCGGCTATTCTCTTCCCACCAGAACCAGCCGCTTTCCCACCTCGCCCCGTCCTCACCCCCTTCTCTCTACCTTCCTTTTCACCTTACCTTCACTACTGGGCAACAGCTACTCCGTAGTTTTATACTTCCGCCGTACAAAAGGTTGTGCATACGATAGGAAAGTTCTTTGATCTCAGTAGATCTTGATTTTATTTATAAATTAAGAACCTTAGGTTAACACTCGACTGTCACCGTGTGGTAAACCTTGCTCCAAGTCGTTTATCGTGAATTAGGCCAACTCCATCAAGCGACCCATCCTGTCCGGCCTCATCCATTTGAGGTAAAACGGACAAACGAGGCGGCCCAGCGCGCGACGGCCTGAATCTATCTGATTCGTTTTGTGTCCGGGCCGACCCATTTCAAGCGCATCTTTGCGTCGGGTTTGGGTCACCGCGGATACCGAAAGGACGCGCCGCTCGTCCGCGTCTGGCCGCGTGGCGAGGCGGCCACCTACCTCCTCCCCGCCAACATCAATGCGCACGGGTGGCCGACCCCACCTGTCATCGGCCCAGTGGAAGGTCTAAAGGAAATATGCCCTAGGGGCAATAATAAAGTTATTATTTATTTCCTTATATCATGATGAAAGTTTATTATTCATGCTAGAATTGTATTAACCGGAAACATAATACAGTGTGAATACATAGACAAACAGAGTGTCACTAGTATGCCTCTACTTGACTAGCTCGTTAATCAAAGATGGTTATGTTTCCTAACCATGGACAAATAGTTGTTATTTGATTAACGTGATCACATCATTAGTTGAATGATCTGATTGACATGACCCATTCCATTAGCTTAGCATCCGATCGTTTAGTATGTTGCTATTGCTTTCTTCATGACTTATACATGTTCCTATGACTATGAGATTATGCAACTCCCGTTTGCCAGAGGAACACTTTGTGTGCTACCAAACGTCACAACGTAACTGGGTGATTATAAAGGAGCTCTACAAGTGTCTCCAAAGGTACATGTTGGGTTGGCGTATTTCGAGATTAGGATTTGTTACTCCGATTGTCGGAGAGGTATCTCTGGGCCCTCTCGGTAATACACATCACATAAGCCTTGAAAGCATTGCGACTAATGAGTTAGTTGCGGGATGATGTATTACAGAACGAGTAAAGAGACTTTCCAGTAATGAGATTGAACTAGGTATAGGATACCGACGATCGAATCTCGGGCAAGTAACATACCGATGACAAAGGGAACAACGTATGTTGTTATGCGGTCTGACCGATAAAGATCTTCGTAGAATATGTAGGAGCCAATATGAGTATCCAGGTTCCGCTATTGGTTATTGACCGGAAACATGTCTCGGTCATGTCTACATTATTCTCGAACCCGTAGGGTCCGCACGCTTAAGGTTACGATGACAGTTATATTATGAGTTTATGCATTTTGATGTACCGAAGTTTGTTCGGAGTCCCGGATGTGATCACGGACATGACGAGGAGTCTCGAAATGGTCGAGACATAAAGATTGATATATTGGAAGCCTATGTTTGGATATCGGAATTGTTCCGGGTGAAATCGGGATTTTACCGGAGTACCGGGAGGTTACCGGAACCCCCGGGAGCTATATGGGCCATAGTGGGCCTTAGTGGAAAAGAGAAGAGGCAGCCCAACATGGGCCACGCGCCCCTCCCCTCCCTTGGTCCGAATAGGACAAGGAGAGGTGGCCGGCCCCTCTCTCTCTTTTCCCCTCTCCGCGAATCCTATTCCAACTAGGATTGGGGGGGAATCCTACTCCCAGAGGGAGTAGGACTCTCCTGGCGCGCCTCTCCAAGGCCGGCCGCACCCCCTCCTTTTAGTCCTTTATATACGGAGGCAGGGGCACCCCAGAAAGACACAAGTTGATCCACGTGATTTATTCTTAGCCGTGTGCGGCGCCCCCAGCCACCATAGCCCTCGATAATATTGTAGCGGTGCTTAGGCGAAGCCCTGCGGCAGTAGTACATCAAGATCGTCACCACGCCGTCGTGCTGACGGAACTCTTCCCCGACACTTTGCTGGATCAGAGTCCGGGGATCGTCATCGAGCTGAACGTGTGCTAAAAACTCGGAGGTGCCGTAGTTTCGGTGCTTGACCGGTCGGGCCGTCAAGACGTACGACTACATCAACCAAACGCTTCCGTTGTCGATCTACAAGGTATGTAGATCACACTCTCCCCTCTCGTTGCTACGCATCACTATGATCTTGCGTGTGCGTAGGAAATTTTTTGAAATTACTACGTTCCCCAACAGTGGCATTCGAGCCTAGGTTTTATATGTTGATGTTATATGCACGAGTAGAACACAAGTGAGTTGTGGGCTATATAAGTCATACTGCTTACCAGCATGTCATACTTTGGTTCGGCGGTATTGTTGGACGAAGCGGCCCGGACCGACATTACGCGTACGCTTACGCGAGACCGGTTCTCCCGACGTGCTTTGCACATAGATGGCTTGCGGGTGACAGTTTCTCCAACTTTAGTTGAATCGAGTGTGGCTACGCCCAGTCCTTGCGAAGGTTAAAACAGCACCAACTTGACAAACTATCGTTGTGGTTTTGATGCGTAGGTAAGATTGGTTCTTGCTTAAGCCCGTAGCAGCCACGTAAAACTTGCAACAACAAAGTAGAGGACGTCTAACTTGTTTTTGCAGGGCATGTTGTGATGTGATATGGTCAAGACCTGATGCTAAATTTTATTGTATGAGATGATCATGTTTTGTAACCTGAGTTATCGGCAACTGGCAGGAGCCATATGGTTGTCGCTTTATTGTATGCAATGCAATCGCGCTGTAATGCTTTACTTTATCACTAAACGGTAGCGATAGTCGTGGAAGCACAAGCTTGGCGAGACGACAACGATGCTACGATGGAGATCAAGGTGTCACGCCGGTGACAATGGTGATCACGACGGTGCTTCGGAGATGGAGATCACAAGCACAAGATGATGATGGCCATATCACATCACTTATATTGATTGCATGTGATGTTTATCTTTTATGCATCTTATCTTGCTTTGATTGACGGTAGCATTATAAGATGATCTCTCACTAATTATCAAGAAGTGTTCTCCCTAAGTATGCACCGTTGCGAAAGTTCTTCGTGCTGAGACACCACGTGATGATCGGGTGTGATAGGCTCTACGTTCAAATACAACGGGTGCAAAACAGTTGCACACACGGAATACTCAGGTTATACTTGACGAGCCAAGCATATACAGATATGGCCTCGGAACACGGAGACCGAAAGGTCGAGCGTGAATCATATAGTAGATATGATCAACATAATGATGTTCACCAATTAAACTACTCCATCTCACGTGATGATCGGACATGGTTTAGTTGATTTGGATCACGTAATCACTTAGAGGATTAGAGGGATGTCTATCTAAGTGGGAGTTCTTTAAGTAAATTAACTGAACTTAAATTTATCATGAAACTTAGTACCTGATAAGTATCTTGCTTGTTTATGCTTGTTTGTAGATAGATGGCTCGTGCTGTTGTTCCGTTGAATTTTAATGCGTTCCTTGAGAAAGCAAAGTTGAAAGATGATGGTAGCAATTACACGGACTGGGTCCGTAACTTGAGGATTATCCTCATTGTTGCACAGAAGAATTACGTTCTGGAAGCACCGCTGGGTGTCAGGCCTGCTGCAGGAGCAACGCCGGATGTTATGAACGTTTGGCAGAGCAAAGCTGATGACTACTCAATAGTTCAGTGTGCCATGCTTTACGGCTTAGAATCGGGACTTCAACGACGTTTTGAACGTCATGGAGCATATGAGATGTTTCAGGAGTTGAAGTTAATATTTCAAGCAAATGCCCGGATTGAGAGATATGAAGTCTCCAATAAGTTCTATAGCTGCAAGATGGAGGAGAACAGTTCTGTCAGTGAGCATATACTCAAAATGTCTGGGTATAATAATCACTTGATTCAATTGGGAGTTAATCTTCCAGATGATTGCGTCATTGACAGAATTCTTCAATCACTGCCACCAAGCTACAAGAGCTTCGTGATGAACTATAATATGCAAGGGATGAACAAGACTATTCCCGAGCTCTTCGCAATGCTGAAAGCTGCGGAGGTAGAAATCAAGAAGGAGCATCAAGTGTTGATGGTCAACAAGACCACTAGTTTCAAGAAAAAGGGCAAAGGGAAGAAGAAGGGGAACTTCAAAAATAACGGCAAGCAAGTTGCTACTCAAAAGAAGAAACCCAAACCTGGACCTAAGCCTGAAACTGAGTGCTTCTATTGCAAGCAGACTGGTCACTGGAAGCGGAACTGCCCCAAGTATTTGGCGGATAAGAAGGATGGCAAGGTGAACAGAGGTATATGTGATATACATGTTATTGATGTGTACCTTACTAATGCTCGCAGTAGCACCTGGGTATTTGATACTGGTTCTGTTGCTAATATTTGCAACTCGAAACAGGGACTACGGATTAAGCGAAGATTGGTTAAGGACGAGGTGATGATGCGCGGCTCCAAAGTCGATGTGATTGCAGTCGGCACGCTACCTCTACATCTACCTTCGGGATTAATATTAGACCTAAATAATTGTTATTTGGTGCCAGCGTTAAGCATGAACATTATATCTGGATCTTGTTTGATGCGAGACGGTTATTCATTTAAATCAGAGAATAATAGTTGTTCTATTTATATGAGTAATATCTTTTATGGGCATGCACCCTTGAAGAGTGGTCTATTCTTGTTGAATCTCGATAGTAGTAACACACATATTCATAATGTTGAAGCCAAAAGATACAGAGTTGATAATGATAGTGCAACATATTTGTGGCACTGTCGTTTAGGTCATATCGGTGTAAAGCACATGAAGAAACTCCATACTGATGGACTTTTGGAACCACTTGATTATGAATCACTTGGTACTTGCGAACCGTGCCTCATGGGCAAGATGTCCAAAACACCGTTCTCCGGTACTATGGAGAGAGCAACAGATTTGTTGAAAATCATACATACAGATGTATGTGGTCCGATGAATATTGAGGCTCGTGGCGGATATCGTTATTTTCTCACCTTCACAGATGACTTAAGCAGATATGGGTATATCTACTTAATGAAACATAAGTCTGAAACGTTTGAAAAGTTCAAAGAATTTCAGAGTGAAGTTAAAAATCATCGTAACAAGAAAATAAAGTTTCTACGATCTGATCGTGGAGGAGAATATTTGAGTTACGAGTTTGGTGTACATTTGCAAAAATTGTGGAATAGTTTCACAACTCACGCCACCCGGAACACCACAGCATAATGGTTTGTCTGAACGTCGTAATCGTACTTTACTAGATATGGTGCGATCTATGATGTCTCTTACTGATTTACCGCTATCGTTTTGGGGATACGCTCTAGAGATGGCCGCATTCACGTTAAATAGGGCACCATCAAAATCCGTTGAGACGACGCCTTATGAACTGTGGTTTGGCAAGAAACCAAAGTTGTCGTTTCTGAAAGTTTGGGGCTGCGATGCTTATGTGAAAAAGCTTCAACCTGATAAGCTCGAACCCAAATCGGAGAAATGTGTCTTCATGGGATATCCAAAGGAGACTATTGGATACACCTTCTATCACAGATCCGAAGGCAAGACTTTTGTTGCTAAATTCGGAAACTTTCTAGAGAAGGAGTTTCTCTCAAAAGAAGTGAGTGGGAGGAAAGTAGAACTTGACGAGGTAACTGTACCTGCTCCCTTATTGGAAAGTAGTACATCACAGAAAACTGTTTCTGTGACACCTACACCAGTTAGTGAGGAAGCTAATGATGATGATCATGAAACTTCAGAACAAGATACTACTGAACCTCGTAGATCAACCAGAGTAAGATCCGCGCCAGAGTTGTACGGTAATCCCGTTCTGGAAGTCATTCTACTAGATCATGATGAACCTACGAACTATGAAGAAGCGATGGTGAGCCCAGATTCCGCAAAGTGGCTTGAAGCCATGAAATCTGAGATGGGATCCATGTATGAGAACAAAGTATGGACTTTGGTTGACTTGCCCGATGATCGGCAAGCAATTGAGAATAAATGGATCTTCAAGAAGAAGACTGACGCCGACGGTAATATTACTGTCTACAAAGCTCGACTTGTCGCAAAAGGGTTTCGGCAAGTTCAAGGGATTGACTATGATGAGACCTTCTCACCCGTAGCGATGCTTAAGTCTGTCCGAATCATGTTAGCAATTGCCGCATTTTATGATTATGAAATTTGGCAGATGGATGTCAAAACTGCATTCCTGAATGGATTTCTGGAAGAAGAGTTGTATATGATACAACCAGAAGGTTTTGTCGATCCAAAGGGAGCTAACAAAGTGTGCAAGCTCCAGCGATCCATTTATGGACTGGTGCAAGCCTTTCGGAGTTGGAATAAACGCTTTGATAGTGTGATCAAAGCATTTGGTTTTATACAGACTTTTGGAGAAGCCTGTATTTACAAGAAAGTGAGTGGGAGCTCTGTAGCATTTCTGATGTTATATGTGGATGACATATTACTGATTGGAAATGATATAGAATATCTGGATAGCATAAAGGGATACTTGAATAAGAGTTTTTCAATGAAAGACCTCGGTGAAGCTGCTTACATATTAGGCATTAAGATCTATAGAGATAGATCAAGACGCTTAATTGGACTTTCACAAAGCACATACCTTGACAAAGTTTTGAAGAAGTTCAAAATGGATCAGGCAAATAAAGGGTTCTTGCCTGTGTTATAAGGTGTGAAGTTAAGTAAGACTCAATGCCCGACCACTGCAGAAGATAGAGAGAAAATGAAAGACGTTCCGTATACTTCAGCCATAGGATCTATCATGTATGCAATGCTGTGTACCAGACCTGATGTGTGCCTTGCTATAAGTCTAGCAGGGAAGTACCAAAGTAATCCAGGAGTGGATCACTGGACAACGGTCAAGAACATCCTGAAGTACCTGAAAAGGACTAAGGATATGTTTCTCATATATGGAGGTGACAAAGAGCTCATCGTAAAAGGTTACGTTGATGCAAGCTTTGACACTGATCCGGACGATTCTAAATCGCAAACCGGATACGTGTTTACATTAAACGGTGGAGCCGTCAGCTGGTGCAGTTCTAAACAAAGCGTTGTAGCGGGATCTACATGTGAAGCGGAGTACATAGCTGCTTCAGAAGCAGCAAATGAAGGAGTTCATATCCGATCTAGGTGTCATACCTAGTGCATCGGGTCCAATGAAAATCTTTTGTGACAATACTGGTGCAATTGCCTTGGCAAAGGAATCCAGATTTCACAAGAGAACCAAGCACATCAAGAGACGCTTCAATTCCATCCGGGATCTAGTCCAGGTGGGAGACATAGAGATTTGCAAGATACATACGGATCTGAATGTTGCAGACCCGTTGACTAAGCCTCTTCCACGAGCAAAACATGATCAGCACCAAGGCTCCATGGGTGTTAGAATCATTACTGTGTAATCTAGATTATTGACTCTAGTGCAAGTGGGAGACTGAAGGAAATATGCCCTAGATGCAATAATAAAGTTATTATGTATTTTCTTATATCATGATGAAAGTTTATTATTCATGCTAGAATTGTATTAACCGGAAACATAATACATGTGTGAATATATAGACAAACAGAGTGTCACTAGTATGCCTCTACTTGACTAGCTCGTTAATCAAAGAAGGTTATGTTTCCTAACCATGGACAAATAGTTGTTATTTAATTAACGGGATCACATCGTTAGTTGAATGATCTGATTGACATGACCCATTCCATTAGCTTAGCACCCGATCGTTTAGTATGTTGCTATTGCTTTCTTCATGACTTATACATGTTCCTATGACTATGAGATTATGCAACTCCCGTTTGCCAGAGGAACACTTTGTGTGCTACCAAACGTCACAACGTAACTGGGTGATTATAAAGGAGCTCTACAGGTGTCTCCAAAGGTACATGTTGGGTTGGCGTATTTTGAGATTAGAATTTGTCACTCCGATTGTTAGAGAGGTATCTCTGAGCCCTCTCGATAATACACATCACATAAGCCTTGCAAGCATTGAGACTAATGAGTTAGTTGCGGGATGATGTATTACAGAACGAGTAAAGAGACTTGCCAGTAACGAGATTGAACTAGGTATAGGATACCGACGATCGAATCTCGGGCAAGTAACATACCGATGGCAAAGGGAACAACGTATGTTGTTATGCGGTCTGACTGATAAAGATCTTCGTAGAATATGTAGGAGCCAATATGAGCATCCAGGTTCCGCTATTGGTTATTGACCGGAAACATGTCTCGGTCATGTCTACATTATTCTCGAACCCATAGGATCCGCACGCTTAAGGTTACGATGATAGTTATATTATGAGTTTATGCATTTTGATGTACTGAAGTTTGTTCGGAGTCCCGGATGTGATCACGGACATGACGAGGAGTCTCGAAATGGTCGAGACATAAAGATTGATATATTGGAAGCCTATGTTTGGATATCGGAATTGTTCCGGTGAAATCAGGATTTTACCGGAATACCGGGAGGTTACCAGAACCCCCCGGAAGCTATATGGGCCATAGTGGGCCTTAGTGGAAAAGAGAAGAGGCAGCCCAACATGGGCCACGCGCCCCTCCCCTCCCTTGGTCCGAATAGGACAAGGAGAGGGGGCCGGCCCCTCTCTCTCTTTTCCCCCCTCCGTGAATCCTATTCCAACTAGGATTAGGGGGGGGGGATCCTACTCCCAGAGGGAGTAGGACTCTCCTGGCGCGCCTCTCCTAGGCCGGCCGTACCCCCTCCTTTTAGTCCTTTATATACGGAGGCAGGGGCACCCCAGAAAGACACAAGTTGATCCACGTGATTTATTCTTAGCCGTGTGCGGCGCCCCCAGCCACCATAGTCCTCGATAATATTGTAGCGGTGCTTAGGCGAAGCCCTGCGGCAGTAGTACATCAAGATCATCAGCACGCCGTCGTGCTGACGGAACTCTTCCCCGACACTTTGCTGGATCGGAGTCCGGGGATCGTCATCGAGCTGAACGTGTGCTAAAACTCGGAGGTGTCGTAGTTTCGGTGCTTGATCCGACGGCCCGTGAAGACGTACGACTACATCAACCAAACGCTTCCGTTGTCGATCTACAAGGTATGTAGATCACACTCTCCCCTCTCATTGCTACGCATCACTATGATCTTGTGTGTGCGTAGGAATTTTTTTTGAAATTACTACGTTCCCCAACAAGGTCGCCGTCCTTCTTAAATGAGGAACCCGTGGACCGGTCGTCGTCCACATTGCCCCACTCCATCCCGCGGCCTCCTCGAAACCCGACCGCGCTAAACCCTAGCCCTCCCTTGTCGAGCTCGCTGGTCGGCCACCTTCAAGCCATGGGCTTCTGGAACCGCAAGGAGAAGCACGAGCACGAGGCCGGCTCCTCGTCGAGGCGCCACGTCGGCTCCGCGAAGAAGGAGGCCGCATCACCACCACGCCAGACCCCCGCGCCGCCCGCTTTCTCCATCGCCCCCACGTCCGCCGGCGAGCGCGGCCGGCACTACATCCGCGCGTCGGTGTGCCGCCGTTATTGGGAGACGAGGACGCCGCTCCCCTGGAGCGACGTCCATCTCCCCAGCGGGTGACACCTCAGCGCTGACCTTGTGCCGATCCCGCCGGTCCCGGCGAGCGGCCGTGCACGCCGTCAAGAGATCGAGCGCCGCCGCCGCCTCCTCCCCGACGTCATGTACTACGACGACAGGTACACCTCGGACTCCTCCCTCTGGGATACCTGGCTCAAGGACGAGCACGACGTGCGGTGTGCCTCCTTCTTCGCCGGCACGGCGTCTGGGCCGCGGCGGCCATGTTGGGAGCGCGCAGCGCCTACTCCCCAGGAGCGCGGGTGTAGGCTGGTGCGCGGCCTCACGCGAACGCCCTCGCCGTCGCCTTCGCCATCTCCACCACCACCTCCTTGCATGATAGCGGAGGAGGAGGCACGTCTCATGGCGTGTGTCATGGAGGACTCCATGTACACGCACGATGAACGGCAATGGGAGGGCCTGGAGGAGATGATGGCCCGCTCTGCCGCCGGCGAGGTAGCCATCCCCGAGGAGGAGGCGACGGAGGAGGAGCCACTGGCCGCGTTTCACCCGGGTCCGCTGGGCCAGGGGTGGGGCTAGTCCTGCACTGCACCGGAGATGGCCGTCGCCGTGGGCGTGAACTGGTGCGCCACTCCGCTGCGGTCACCGGAGCTGGAGGCGTCGCCACGGGAGGAGGTCGTACAGGCACCTCCTGCCGTCCAGCCCGTCCCCGTCTACCACGCACCGCCGGCCCACCTCTGGACGCCGCCAGCCTACGTGGACCTCGTCAGCGACGACGACGACGCCGGCGGGCACTGAAGACGGCGACGGCGACATCGTCGACGGGCACAGGCAGGAGCGCGCTGGCGGTGGCCGTTTTTTATTTTGTTTTTTATGTTTAATTATGTCAAATTGGACGTGAAACTGGGCCGTTTTGTGGCCGTGGCGACCCTAACTAAATTTTATGTTTATTAAACTGCGCTTATTTAAATTTTTTTAGTCATTTTATTTACGTTTTTCTTTTTTTTAAAATCATGTCCAACGCGGAATTGATTTGGGTTGCGGCCGCGCGGTGGGCGCATGCATGACCCAACGGACAAGACCGGACATGGACGAACCTATCGACGGCCCAAAGGGACAAAATCCGGCCAAACCGGACGTTCGTTTGAGGTCGCGCGGTGGAGTTGGCCTTACCTGTCTTAAATTTGTGTACATAAGGATGTATCTAGACTCTTAGATTTATCTAAGTATGAATGTATCTACACATGTTTTAGCGTTAGATACATCTGTATTTATAGACAAATGTAAAACAAATAATTTGGGACGTAGGTAAGATGACTCGGAAGCGGTTGTCGTCGTGTGTCTCATCCATGTCTCGTCAATGACTTGGAGGCGGGTGCGTGTGTCGCGTGAGTTAGGTGTGTGCCTTCGTGTCACCATTGTGTCATGACAAAAAAAAACATGTGTTCTCAATCACATGGATTCGGGCCACATGGTGCGCTAATTTAAGCGGTTTAGGTTTCACGGAACGAATGGGGTTTTAGCAAACGGAGGGCTACAGAGGGGGCAGCAGGATTGTTTTTAAATCTCCTATGGTTTTACCTCACGCTTCAGTACGGATCAAGTCTTTTGGCTGCAAGAAAAAAAACAAGACGTTTTTGGATGCATTTGACCTTTCCTTGTGCAAAGACCAAAAGGTCAAACTAAGAACCAGGATGATTTTCCTGCAACAGAGATCATGAAGATTTCCCGCAAAAAAAGATAATCATGAAGATTTTATATCATTTACGTGTGCAGCCTATTTCTGATTTCGAGTGTTTTCAAACAGATTGTAAGATTGGCTGAGGGCAATGAAACTCGGGAAACACGTGTAGAGATAGTTATGTTTCTATTGACTAGCGTTCAACGTCTTACTATTCCAATGAGAGGTTGAGACGAGTGACGGACTTGCCAAATAATGTTGAGGGGCAAAACATAACATTATATATTTTTTGATCTAATCTCACTGAAAATTCTCTATAGAAAATGGTGCACGGGAGGGGGGGCATTTGCCCCCCACCCCTTGACCTAGCCATAGTCAGCCTATGGTTGCGACTGTTTTCCTTTAGGTCTGTAGGGTGTCCAAAAACAAGCATGTGGCACACGACAGTGACAATGCCGGGTGATGGCATATAGCAGGACCAGAATCCCAGGTCCGATGGCAAGCACATACAGTGCAATCAAAGAAGCGAGGGCACATACATATCAACCGTGAGAGAGCGGAGGGTTGTGTCAAGATCATGAGAGACTACTCTGCGCCAAATTAACCTATTTGGAGAAGTACTTCCGCCGGCACTTTTGGATGCACACAAGCCGTTTTCTGACCACTGTTTTCTAGGCTTATTACAGGAGAGATGCTCCTACTTGTAACTACTCGGTCAATGGGCACAACTACTCAATGGGTTACTACCTTGCGGATGGCATCTATCTGAAGGAAATATGCCCTAGAGGCAATAATAAAGTTATTATTTATTTCCTTATATCATGATAAATGTTTATTATTCATGCTAGAGTTGTATTAAACGAAAACATAATACATGTGTGAATACATAGACAAAAAGAGTGTCACTAGTATGCCTCTACTTGACTAGCTCGTTAATCAAAGATGGTTATGTTTCCTAACCATGAACAAGGAGTTGTTATTTGATTAACGGGATCACATCATTAGGTGAATGATCTGATTGACATGACCCATTCCATTAGCTTAACACCCGATCGTTTAGTATGTTGCTATTGCTTTCTTCATGACTTATACATGTTCCTATGACTATGAGATTATGCAACTCCCGTTTGCCGGAGGAACACTTTGTGTGCTACCAAACGTCACAACGTAAATGGGTGATTATAAAGGTGCTCTACAGGTGTCTCCAAAGGTACATGTTGCGTTGGCATATTTCGAGATTAGGATTTGTCACTCCGATTGTCGGGGAGGTATCTCTGGGCCCTCTCGGTAATGCACATCACATAAGCCTTGCAAGCATTGCAACTAATGAGTTAGTTGCGAGATGATGTATTACGGAACGAGTAAAGAGACTTGCCGGTAACGAGATTGAACTAGGTATTGAGATACTGACGATCGAATCTCGGGCAAGTAACATACCGATGACAAAGGGAACAACGTATGTTGTTATGCGGTCTGACCGATAAAGATCTTCGTAGAATATGTAGGAGCCAATATGAGCATCCAGGTTCCGCTATTGGTTATTGACCGGAGACGTGTCTCGGTCATGTCTACATTGTTCTCGAACCCGTAGGGTCCGCACGCTTAAGGTTTCGATGACAGTTATATTATGAGTTTATGAGTTTTGATGTACCGAATTTAGTTCGGAGTCCCAGATGTGATCACGGACATGACGAGGAGTCTCGAAATGGTCGAGGTATAAAGATTGATATATTGGACGGCTTTATTCGGACACCGGAAGTGTTCCGGGTGATTTCGGAGAAAACGGGAGAGCCGGAGGGTTACCGGAACCCCCCCGGGAGAAGTAATGGGCCATATGGGCCTTAGTGGAGAGAGAGGGGCAACCAAAGGTGGGCCGCACGCCTCCTCCCCCCCTGGTCCGAATTGGACTAGGAGAGGGGGGGGCGGCGCCCCCCTTTCCCTCTCCCTCCCCACTTCTTTCCCCCTCCTAGTAGGAGTCCTACTCCTACTAGGAGGAGGACTCCTCCTTGGCGTGCCATAGAGGGCCGGCCGGCCTCCTCGCCTTGATCCTTTATATACGGGGGCAGGGGGCACCCCTTGACACACAAGTTGATCCACGTGATCATATTCTTAGTCGTGTGTGGTGCCTCCTTCCACCAAAGTCCTCGATAATATTGTAGCGGTGCTTAGGCGAAGCCTTGCGATGGTAGTGCATCAAGATCGTCACCACGCCGTCGTGCTAATGGAACTCTTCCCCGACACTTTGCTGGATCGGAGTCTGGGGATCGTCATCGAGCTGAACGTGTGCTAAAACTCGGAGGTGCCGTAGTTTCGGTGCTCGATCGGTCGGGCCGTGAAGACGTACGACTACATCAACCAAACGCTTCCGTTGTCGATCTACAAGGGTACGTAGATCACACTCTCCACTCTCGTTGCTATGCATCACCATGATCTTGCGTGTGCGTAGGAATTTTTTTGAAATTACTACGTTCCCTAACAGTGGCATCCGAGCCTAGGTTTTATATGTTGATGTTATATGCACGAGTAGAACACAAGTGAGTTGTGGGCGATATAAGTCATACTCTTACCAGCATGTCATACTTTGGTTCGGCGGTATTGTTGGACGAAGCGGCCCGGACCGACATTACGCGTACGCTTATGCGAGACCGGTTCTCCCGACATGCTTTGCACATAGGTGGCTTGCGGGTGACAGTTTCTCCAACTTTAGTTGAACCGAGTATGGCTACGCCCGGTCCTTGCGAAGGTTAAAACAGCACCAACTTGACAAACTATCGTTGTGGTTTTGATGCGTAGGTAAGATTGGTTCCTGCTTAAGCCCCTAGCAGCCACATAAAACTTGCAACAACAAAGTAGAGGACGTCTAACTTGTTTTTGCAGGGCATGTTGTGATGTGATATGGTCAAGACATGATGCTAAATTTTATTGTATGAGATGATCATGTTTTGTAACCGAGTTATCGGCAACTGGCAGGAGCCATATGGTTGTCGCTTTATTGTATGCAATGCAATCGCGCTGTAATGCTTTACTTTATCACTAAGCGGTAGCGATAGTCGTGGAAGCATAAGATTGGCGATATGACAACGATGCTACGATGGAGATCAAGGTGTCGCGCCGGTGAAGATGGTGATCACGACGGTGCTTCGAAGATGGAGATCACAAGCACAAGATGATGATGGCCATATCATATCACTTATATTGATTGCATGTTATGTTTATCTTTTATGCATCTTATCTTGCTTTGATTGACGGTAGCATTAAAAGATGATCTCTCACTAATTATCAAGAAGTGTTCTCCCTGAGTATGCATCGTTGCGAAAGTTCTTCATGCTGAGACACCACGTGATGATCGGGTGTGATAGGCTCTACGTTCAAATACAACGGGTGCAAAACAGTTGCACACGCGGAATACTCATGTTATACTTGACGAGCCAAGCATATACAGATATGGCCTCGGAACACGGAGACCGAAAGGTCGAGCGTGAATCATATAGTAGATATGATCAACATAGTGATGTTCACGAATGAAACTACTCCATCTTGAAGGAAATATGCCCTAGAGGCAATAATAAAGTTATTATTTATTTCCTTATAATCATGATAAATGTTTATTATTCATGCTAGAATTGTATTAACCGGAAACATAATACATGTGTGAATACATAGACAAACAAAGTGTCACTAGTATGCCTCTACTTGACTAGCATGTTAATCAAAGATGGTTATGTTTCCTAACCATGAACAAAGTGTTGTTATTTGATTAACGAGGTCACATCATTAGTTGAATGATCTGATTGACATGACCCATTCCATTAGCTTAGCACCCGATCGTTTAGTATGTTGCTATTGCTTTTTTCATGACTTATACATGTTCCTATAACTATGAGATTATGCAACTCCCGTTTACCGGAGGAACACTTTGGGTACTACCAAACGTCACAACGTAATTGGGTGATTATAAAGGAGTACTACAGGTGTCTCCAAAGGTACATGTTGGGTTGGCGTATTTCGAGATTAGGTTTTGTCACTCCGATTGTCGGAGAGGTATCTCTAGGCCCTCTCGGTAATGCACATCACATAAGCCTTGCAAGCATTGCAACTAATGAGTTAGTTGCGAGATGATGTATTACGGAACGAGTAAAGAGACTTGCCGGTAACGAGATTGAACTAGGTATTGGATACCAACGATCGAATCTCGGGCAAGTAACATACCGATGACAAAGGGAACAACGTATTTTGTTATGCGGTCTGACCGATAAAGATCTTTGTAGAATATGTAGGAGCCAATATGGGCATCCAGGTCCCGTTATTGGTTATTGACCGGAGACATGTCTCGGTCATGTCTACATTATTCTCGAACCCGTAGGGTCCGCACGCTTAAGGTTACGATGACAGTTATATTATGAGTTTATGCATTTTGATGTGCCGAAGATTGTTCGGAGTCCCGGATGTGATCACGGACATGACGAGGAGTCTCGAAATGGTCGAGACGTAAAGATTGATATATTGGAAGCCTATGTTTGGATATCGGAAGTGTTCCGGGTGAAATCGGGATTTTACCAGAGTATCGGGAGGTTACCGGAACCCCCCGGGAGCCATATGGGCCCTAATGGGCTTTATTGGAAAGGAGAAAGGGGCAGCCCAAGGTGGCCACATGCCTCCCCCCTCCCCTAGTCCTATTAGGACTAGGAGAGGTGGCCGGCCCCCCTCTCTCTCTTTCCCCCTCGGGGAATCCTAGTCCAACTAGGATTGGGGGGGAGTCCTACTCCCGGTAGGAGTAGGACTCCTCCTGCGCCCTCCTCCTGGCCGGCGGCCCCCTCCCCCTTGGCTCCTTTATATACTGAGGCAGAGGCACCCCAGAAAGACACAAGTTGATCCACGTGATCTATTCCTTAGCCGTGTGCGGCGCCCCAGCCACCATAGTCCTCGATAATACTGTAGCGGAGTTTAGGCGAAGCCCTGCTGCTGTAGTACATCAAGATCGTCACCACACCGTCGTGCTGACGGAACTCTTCCCCGACACTTTGCTGGATCGGAGTCCTGGGATCGTCATCGAGCTGAACGTGTGCTCGAACTCGGAGGTGTTGTAGTTTCGGTGCTTGATCGGTTGGATCGTGAAGACGTACGACTACTTCCTCTATGTTGTGTCAACGCTTCCGCAGTCGGTCTGCGTGGGTACGTAGATAGCACTCTCCCCTCTCGTTGCTATGCATCACATGATCTTGCGTGTGCGTAGGAATTTTTTTGAAATTACTACGAAACCCAACTGTGGCATCCGAGCCTAGGTTATTTATGTTGATGTTATATGCACGAGTAGAACACAAGTGAGTTGTGGGCGATATAAGTCATACTGCCTACCAGCATGTCATACTTTGGTTTGGCGGCATTGTTGGACGAGACGACCCGGACCAACATTACGCGTACGCTTACGCGAGACCGGTTTCCCCGACGTGCTTTGCACATAGGTGGCTTGCGGGCGACTGTCTCTCCAACTTTAGTTGAACCAAGTATGGCTACGCCCGGTCCTTGTGAAGGTTAAAACGGAGTCTATTTGACAAACTATCGTTGTGATTTTGATGCGTAGGTGAGATTGGTTCTTGCTTAAGCCCGTAGCAGCCACGTAAAACTTGCAACAACAAAGTAGAGGACGTCTAACTTGTTTTTGCAGGGCATGTTGTGATGTGATATGGTCAAGACATGATGCTAAATTTTATTGTATGAGATGATCATGTTTTGTAACCGAGTTATCGGCAACTGGCAGGAGCCTTATGGTTGTCGTTTTATTGTATGCAATGAAATCGCGATGTAATGCTTTACTTTATTACTAAGAGGTAGTGATAGTCGTGGAAGCACAAGCTTGGCGAGACGACAACGATGCTACGATGGAGATCAAGGTGTCACGCCGGTGACGATGGTGATCACGACGGTGCTTCGGAGATGGAGATCACAAGCACAAGATGATGATGGCCATATCATATCACTTATATTGATTGTATGTGATGTTTATCCTTTTATGCATCTTATCTTGCTTTGATTGACGGTAGCATTATAAGATGATCTCTCACTACATTATCAAGAAGTGTTCTCCCTGAGTATGCACCGTTGCGAAAGTTCTTCGTGCTGAGACACCACGTGATGATCGGGTGTGATAGGTTCTACATTCAAATACAACGGGTGCAAAACAGTTGCGCACGTGGAATACTCAGGTTATACTTGACGAGCCAAGCATATACAGATATGGCCTCGGAACACGGAGACCGAAAGGTCGAGCGTGAATCATATGGTAGATATGATCAACATAACGATGTTCACCATTGAAAACTACTCCATCTCACGTGATGATCGGTTATGGTTTAGTTGATTTGGATCACGTAATCACTTAGAGGATTAGAGGGATGTCTATCTAAGTGGGAGTTCTTTAATTAATTTGATTAACTGAACTTAAATTTATCATAAAACTTAGTACCTGATTAGTATCTTGCTTGTTTATGTTTGATTGTAGATAGATGGCTCGTGTTGTTGTTCCGTTGAATTTTAATGCGTTCCTTGAGAAAGCAAGGTTGAAAGATGATGGTAGCAATTACACGGACTGGGTCCGTAACTTGAGGATTATCCTCATTGCTGCACAGAAGAATTACGTCCTGGAAGCACCGCTGGTTGCCAGGCCTGCTGCAGGAGCAACGCCGGATGTTATGAACATCTGGCAGAGCAAAGCTGATGACTACTCGATAGTTCAGTGTGCCATGCTTTACGGCTTAGAATCGGGACTTCAACGACGTTTTGAACGTCATGGAGCATATGAGATGTTCCAGGAGTTGAAGTTAATATTTCAAGCAAATGCCCGGATTGAGAGATATGAAGTCTCCAATAAGTTCTATAGCTGCAAGATGGAGGAGAACAGTTTTGTCAGTGAGCATATACTCAAAATGTCTGGGTATAATAATCACTTGATTCAATTGGGAGTTAATCTTCCAGATGATTGCGTCATTGACAGAATTCTTCAATCACTGCCACCAAGCTACAAGAGCTTCATGATGAACTATAATATGCAAGGGATGAACAAGACTATTCCCGAGCTCTTCGCAATGCTGAAAGCTGCGGAGGTAGAAATCAAGAAGGAGCATCAAGTGTTGATGGTCAACAAGACCACTAGTTTCAAGAAAAAGGGCAAAGGGAAGAAGAAGGGGAACTTCAAAAATAACGGCAAGCAAGTTGCTACTCAAAAGAAGAAACCCAAACCTGGACCTAAGCCTGAAACTGAGTGCTTCTATTGCAAGCAGACTGGTCACTGGAAGCGGAACTGCCCCAAGTATTTGGCGGATAAGAAGGATGGCAAGGTGAACAGAGGTATATGTGATATACATGTTATTGATGTGTACCTTACTAATGCTCGCAGTAGCACCTGGGTATTTGATACTGGTTCTGTTGCTAATATTTGCAACTCGAAATAGGAACTACGGATCGAGCGAAGATTGGTTAAGGACGAGGTGACGATGCGCGTGGGAAACGGTTCCAAAGTCGATGTGATCGCAGTCGGCACGCTACCTCTACATCTACCTTCGGGATTAGTATTAGACCTAAATAATTGTTATTTTGTGCCAGCGTTAAGCATGAACATTATATCTGGATCTTGTTTGATGCGAGACGGTTATTCATTTAAATCAGAGAATAATGGTTGTTCTATTTATATGAGTAATATCTTTTATGGCCAGGCACCATTGAAGAGTGGTCTATTCTTGTTGAATCTCGATAGTAGTAACACACATATTCATAATGTTGAAGCCAAAAGATGCAGAGTTGATAATGAGAGTGCAACTTATTTGTGGCACTGCCGTTTAGGTCATATCGGTGTAAAGCGCATGAAGAAACTCCATTCTGATGGACTTTTGGAACCACTTGATTATGAATCACTCGGTACTTGCAAACCGTGCCTCATGGGCAAGATGACCAAAACACCGTTGTCCGGTACTATGGAGAGAGCAACAGATTTGTTGGAAATCATACATACAGATGTATGTGGTCCGATGAATATTGAGGCTCGTGGCGGATATCGTTATTTTCTCACCTTCACAGATGATTTAAGCAGATATGGGTATATCTTCTTAATGAAACATAAGTCTGAAACATTTGAAAAGTTCAAGGAATTTCAGAGTGAAGTTGAAAATCATCGTAACAAAAAAATAAAGTTTCTACGATCTGATCGTGGAGGAGAATATTTGAGTTACGAGTTTGGTGTACATTTGAAAAATTGTGGAATAGTTTCGCAACTCACGCCACCCGGAACACCACAGCGTAATGGTGTGTCCGAACGTCGTAATCGTACTTTACTAGATATGGTGCGATCTATGATGTCTCTTACTGATTTACCGCTATCGTTTTGGGGATACGCTCTAGAGACGGCTGCATTCACGTTAAATAGGGCACCATCAAAATCCGTTGAGACGACGCCTTATGAACTATGGTTTGGCAAGAAACCAAAGTTGTCGTTTCTGAAAGTTTGGGGCTGCGATGCTTATGTGAAAAAGCATCAACCTGATAAGCTCGAACCCAAATCGGAGAAGTGTGTCTTCATAGGATATCCAAAGGAGACTATTGGATACACCTTCTATCACAGATCTGAAGGCAAGACTTTTGTTGCTAAGTTCGGAAACTTTCTGGAGAAGGAGTTTCTCTCGAAAGAAGTGAGTGGGAGGAAAGTAGAACTTGACGAGGTAAATGTACCTGCTCCCTTATTGGAAAGTAGTGCATCACAGAAAACTGTTTCAGTGACACCTACACCAGTCAGTGAGGAAGCTAATGATGATGATCATGAAACTTCAGAACAAGATACTACTGAACCTCGTAGATCAACCGGAGTGAGATCCGCGCCAGAGTGGTACGGTAATCCTGTTCTGGAAGTCATGCTACTAGATCATGATGAACCTACGAACTATGAAGAAGCGATGGTGAGCCCAGATTCCGCAAAATGGCTTGAAGCCATGAAATCTGAGATGGGATCCATGTATGAGAACAAAGTATGGACTTTGGTTGACTTGCCCGATGATCGGCAAGCAATTGAGAATAAATGGATCTTCAAGAAGAAGACTGACGTTGACGTTAATATTACTGTCTACAAAGCTCGACTTGTCGCAAAAGGTTTTCGGCAAGTTCAAGGGGTTGACTACGATGAGACCTTCTCACCCGTAGCGATGCTTAAGTCTGTCTGAATCATGTTAGCAATTGCCGCATTTTATGATTATGAAATTTGGCAGATGGATGTCAAAACTGCATTCCTGAATGGATTTCTGGAAGAAGAGTTGTATATGATGCAACCAGAAGGTTTTGTCGATCCAAAGGGAGCTAACAAAGTGTGCAAGCTCCGGCAATCCATTTATGGACTGGTGCAAGCCTCTCGGAGTTGGAATAAACGCTTTGATAGTGTGATCAAAGCATTTGGTTTTATACAGACTTTTGGAGAAGCCTGTATTTACAAGAAAGTGAGTGGGAGCTCTGTAGCATTTCTGATATTTGTTGGAAATATGCCCTAGAGGCAATAATAAATTGATTATTATTATATTTCTTTGTTCATGATAATAGTCTTTTATTCATGCTATAACTGTATTATCCGGAAATCGTAATACACGTGTGAATACATAGACAACACCATGTCCCTAGTAAGCCTCTAGTTGACTAGCTCGTTGATTAACAAATGGTTACGGTTTCCTGACCATGGACATTGGATGTCGTTGATAACGGGATCACATCATTAGGAGAATCATGTGATGGACAAGACCCAATCCTAAGCCTAGCACAAAGATCGTGTAGTTCGTATGCTAAAGCTTTTCTAATGTCAAGTATCTCTTCCTTCGACCATGAGAGCATGTAACTCCTGGATACCGTAGGAGTGCTTTGGGTGTATCAAACGTCACAATGTAACTGGGTGACTATAAAGGTGCACTACAGGTATCTCCGAAAGTATCTATTGTTTTATGCGGATCGAGACTGGGATTTGTCACTCCGTGTAAATGGAGAGGTATCTCTGGGCCCACTCGGTAGGACATCATCATATGCGCAATGTGACCAAGGAGTTGATCACGGGATGATGTGTTACAGAACGAGTAAAGTGACTTGCCGGTAACGAGATTGAACAAGGTATTGGATGCCGACGATCGAGTCTCGGGCAAGTAACATACCGATAGACAAAGGGAATTGAATACGGGATTGATTAAGTCCTTGACATCGTGGTTCATCCGATGAGATCATCGTGGAGCATTTGGGAGCCATCATGGGTATCCAGATCCCGCTGTTGGTTATTGACCAGAGAACGTCTCGGTCATGTCTGCATGTCTCCCGAACCCGTAGGGTCTACACACTTAAGGTTCGATGACGCTAGGGTTATAAAGGAAGCTTGTATGTGGTTACCGAATGTTGTTCGGAGTCCCGGATGAGATCCCGGACGTCACGAGGAGTTCCGGAATGGTCCGGAGGTAAAGATTTATATATGGGAAGTCTTGTTTTGGTCACCGGAAAAGTATCGGGCGATATCGGTATTGTACCGGGACCACCGGGCGGGTCCCAGGGGTCCACCAAGTGGGGCCACCTGCCCCAGAAGGTTGCGTGGGCCAAGTGTGGGAGGGGACCAGCCCCTAGGAGGGCTGGTGCGCCCCCCACAAGGGGGCCAAGGCGCAAGGGAGAGTGGGAGGGGGGCAAACCCTAGTCCAGATGGGCCTTAAGGCCCACCTAGTGGGCGCCTCCCCTCTCTCCCCCTCTTGGCCGCCTCCCCAAGTCCCATCTAGGGCTGGCCGCACCCCTTGGGGTGGGAAACCCTAAAGGGGGCGCAGCCCCCTTCTCCCCTATATAAATAGAGGCCTGGGGCTGCCCATAACACATGAGAACTTCTCCTCTTGGTGCAGCCCTGCCTCTCTTCCTCCTCCTCCTCTCCCATGATGCTTGGCGAAGCCCTGCTGGATTGCCACGCTCCTCCATCACCACCACGCCGTTGTGCTGCTGTTGGATGGAGTCTTCCTCAACCTCTCCCTCTCTCCTTGCTGGATCAAGGCATGGGAGACGTCACCGGGCTGTACGTGTGTTGAACGCGGAGGTGCCGTCCGTTCGGCACTAGGATCTCCGGTGATTTGGATCACGACGAGTACGACTCCTTCAACCCCGTTCTCTTGAACGCTTCCGCTTAGCGATCTACAAGGGTATGTAGATGCACTCTCCTTCCCCTCGTTGCTGGTTTCTCCATAGATAGATCTTGGTGACACGTAGGAAAATTTTGAATTTCTGCTACGTTCCCCAACAGTGGCATCATGAGCTAGGTCTATTGCGTAGATTCTTTGCACGAGTAGAACACAAAGTAGTTGTGGGCGTTGATGTTGTTCAATATGCTTACCGTTACTAGTCCAATCTTGTTTCGATGGTATTGTGGGATGAAGCGGCCCGGACCGACCTTACACGTACTCTTACGTGAGACAGGTTCCACCGATTGACATGCACTTGGTGCATAAGGTGGCTAGCGGGTGCCAGTCTCTCCCACTTTAGTCGGAACGGATTCGATGAAAAGGGTCCTTATGAAGGGTAAATAGCAATTGGCATATCACGTTGTGGTTTTGCGTAGGTAAGAAACTTTCTTGCTAGAAACCCATAGCAGCCACGTAAAACATGCAAACAACAATTAGAGGACGTCTAACTTGTTTTGCAGGGTATGCTTTGTGATGTGATATGGCCAACAAGAATGTGGTGAATAATATGTGATGTATGAGATTGATCATGTTCTCGTAATAGGATTCACGACTTGCATGTCGATGAGTATGACAACCGGCAGGAGCCATAGGAGTTGTCTTTATTTATTGTATGACCTGCGTGTCATTGAACAACGCCATGTAAACTACTTTACTTTATTGCTAAACGCGTTAGTCATAGAAGTAGAAGTAGTCGTTGGCGTGACAACTTCATGAAGACACGATGATGGAGATCATGATGATGGAGATCATGGTGTCATGCCGGTGACGATGATGATCATGGAGCCCCGAAGATGAAGATCAAAAGGAGCAAAATGATATTGGCCATATCATGTCACTATTTGATTGCATGTGATGTTTATTATGATTATGCATCTTGTTTACTTAGGACGACGGTAGTAAATAAGATGATCCCTTACAAAATTTCAAGAAGTGTTCTCCCCTAACTGTGCACCGTTGCTACAGTTCGTCGCTTCTAAGCACCACGTGATGATCGGGTGTGATGGATTCTTACGTTCACATACAACGGGTGTAAGACAGTTTTACACAGCGAAAACACTTAGGGTTAACTTGACGAGCCTAGCATGTGCAGACATGGCCTCGGAACACGGAGACCGAAAGGTCGAGCATGAGTCGTATAGTAGATACGATCAACATGAAGATGTTCACCGATGATGACTAGTCCGTATCACGTGATGATCGGACACGGCCTAGTTGACTCGGATCATGTAATCACTTAGATGACCAGAGGGATGTCTATCTGAGTGGGAGTTCATAAGATGAACTTAATTATCCTGAACATAGTCAAAAGACCTTTTGCAAATTATGTCGTTAGGTCGCGCTTTAGTTCTACTGCTTTAGATATGTTCCTAGAGAAAATATAGTTGAAAGTTGATAGTAGCAATTATGCGATCAGTAGAAAGCTTATGTCCTTAATACACTGCTCAGTGTGCTGAACCCCAAACGTCGTTTGTGGATGTTACGAACATCGGACATACACGTTTTGATAACTACGTGATAGTTCAGTTAAATGGTTTAGAGTTGAGGCACTAAAGACGTTTTCAAAACGTCGCGGAACATATGAGATGTTTCAAGGGCTGAAATTGGGATTTCAGGCTCGTGCCCACATCAAGAGGTATGAGACCTCCGACGATTTTCTTAGCCTGCAAACTAAGGAAGAAAAGCTCAATCGTTGAGCTTGTGCTCAGATTGTCTGAGTGCAACAATCACTTGAATCGAGTGGGAGTTGATCTTCCAGATGAGATAGTGATGTTTCTCCAAAGTCATTGCCACCAAGCTGCTAGAGCTTCGTGATGAACTATAACATATCAGGGATAGATATGATGATCCTTGAGGTATTCACGATGTTTGACACCGCGAAAGTAGAAATCAAGAAGGAGCATCAATTGTTGATGGTTGGTGAAACCACTAGTTTCAAGAAGGGCAAGGGCAAGAAGGATACTTCATGAAACGGCAAATCACCTGCTGCTCTAGTGAAGAAACCCAAGGTTGAACCCAAACCCGAGACTAAGTGCTTCTGTAATGAGAGGAACGGACACTGAAGCGGAACTACCCTAGATACTTGGTAGATGAGAAGGCTGGCAAGGTCGATAGAAGTATATTGGATATACATTATGTTAATGTGTACTTTACTAGTACTCCTAGTAGCACCAGGGTATTAGATACCGGTTCGGTTGCTAAAGTGTTAGTAACTCGACATAAAAGCTACGGAATAAACAGAGACTAGCTAAAGGTGAGCTGACGATATGTGTTGGAAGTGTTTCCAAGTTTGATGTGATCAAACATCGCACGCTCCCTCTACCATCAAGATTAGTATTAAACATGAATGGTTTATTGAATCTCGATCGTAGTGATACACATTTTCATGCCAAAAGATATAAGATAGTAATGATAGTACCACTTACTTGTGGCAATGCCATGTAAGTCATATTGGTGTAAAACGCATGAAGAAGCTCCATGTTGATGGATCTTTGGACTCACTCGTTTTTGAAAAGTTTGAGACATGCGAACCATGTCTATTGGTGTATATGCATGAAGAAACTCCATGCAGATGGACCATTTGAACTCACTTGATTTTGAATCACTTGAGACATGCGAATCATACCACATGGGCAGGATGACTAAAGACCCTCGTTTCAGTAAAATGGAACAAGATAGCAACTTGTTGGAAGCAACACATTTTTGATGTGTGCAGTCCAATGAGTGCTGAGGCATGCAATGAATATCGTTATGTTCTTACTTCACAGATGATTCGAGTAGATGTTGAGAATATTTTCTTGATGAAACACAAGTCTGAATTATTGAATGGTTCAAGTAATTTCAGAGTGAAGTAGAAGATCATTGTGACAAGAGGATAAAATGTCTATCTGAGTTACGAGTTTTGGCACACAATTAAGACATTGTGGAAATTGTTTCACAATTAATACGGCCTGGAACACCATAGTTTGATGGTGTGTTCGAACATCATAGTTGCACCCTATTGGATATGGTGCGTACCATGATGTCTCTTATCGAATTACCACTATTGTTCATGGGTTAGGCATTAGAGACAACCACATTCACTTTAAATAGGGCACCACGTAATTCCGTTGGGATGACACCGTATGAATTATGGTTTAAAGAAACCTAAGTTGTCGTTTCTTAAAGGTTTGGGGCTGCGACGCTTATGTGAAAAAGTTTCAGGTTGATAAGCTCGAACCCAAAGCGGATAAAATGCATCTTCATAGGACACCCAAAACAGTTGGGTATACCTCCTAATTCAGATCCGAAAGCAATATGGATTGTTTCTTGAATCGGGTCCTTTCTCGAGGAAAGGTTTCTCTCGAAAGAATTGAGTGGGAGGATGATGGAGACTTGATATGGTTATTGAACCATCACTTCAACCAGTGTGTATTAGGGCACAGGAAGTTGTTCCTATAGCACCTACACCAATTGAAGTAGAAGCTTATGATAGTGATCATGAAACTTCGGATCAAGTCACTACCGTACCTTGTAGGGTGACAAGGATGCGTACTACTTCCGAGTGATACGGTAATCCTGTCTTGAAGGTCATGTTGCTAGACAACAATGAACCTACGAGCTATGGAGAAGCGATGGTGGGCCAAAATTCCGACAAATGGTTAGAAGCCATGAAATCCGAGATAGGATCCATGTATCAGAACAAAGCATGGACTTTGGTGGACTTGCCCGATGATCGGCAAGCCATTGAGATAAATGGATCTTTAAGAAGAAGACGGACGTGGATGGTGATGTCACCATCTATGAAGCTCGACTTGTGGCGAAGAGTTTTTTCACAAGTTCAAGGAGTTGACTACGATGAGATTTTCTCATCCGTAGCGATGCTTAAAGTCCGTCGGATTCATGTTAGCATTAGCTGCATTTATGAAATCTGGCAGATGGATGACAAAACGAGTTTCCTTACCAGTCTTCGTATGGAAAGGTTGTATGCAATACAATCAGAAAGGTTTTGTCGATCCTGAGGATGCTAAAAGGTATGCTAGCACCAGCGATCCTTCTAAGGACTGGAGTAAGCATCTCGGAGTTGGAATGTACACTTTGATTAGATGATCAAAGATTTTGGGTTTGTACAAAGTTTTATGAAAAACTTGTATTTCCAAAGAAGTGAGTGGGAGCACTATAGAATTTCTGATGAGTATATGTTGATCAGAAATGATGTAGAATTTCTAGAAAGCATATAGGGTTATTTGAAAGGTGTTTTTCAATAGAAAACCTGGATTAAGCTACTTGAACATTGAGCATCGAGATCTATAAGGATAGATCAAAATACTTAATAATACTTTCAAATGAGCACATACCTTGACATGATCTTGAAGGTATTCAAGATGGATCAGTCAAAGAAGAAGTTCTTGCCTGAGTTGTAAGGTACGAAGTTAAGACTTAAAGCTCGACCATGGCAGAATAGAAAGGACGAAGGTCGTCTCCTATGCTTAAGACATAGGCTCTATAGTATGCTATGCTGTGTACCGCACCTCAAGTGTGCCTTGCCATGAGTTAGTCAAGGGGTACAAGAGTGATCCAAGAATGGCTCACAGGACAGCGGTCAAAGTTATCCTTACTAACTAGTGGACTAAGGAATTTTCTCGATTATGGAGGTGGTAAAAGAGTTCGTCGTAAAGGGTTATGTCGATGCAAGCTTGACACCTATCCGGATAGCTCTGAGTAGAGAGACCGGATACATATAATGGAGCAATAATTTAGAATAGCTCCAAGTAGAACAGTTATTTGGAATAGCTCCAAATAGAGCGTGGTAGCTGCATCTAGGAGATGACATAGAGATTTGTAAAGCACACACGGATCTGAAAGGTTCAGACCCGTTGACTAAAACCTCTCTCACAAGCAACATGATCAAACATAAAACTCATTGAGTGTTAATCACATAGTGATGTGAACTAGACTACTGACTCTAGTAAACTCTTGGGTATTAGTCACATGGCGATGTGACCTGTGAGTGTTAATCACATGGCAATGTGAACTGGATTATTGACTCTAGTGCAAGTGGGAGACTGTTGGAAATATGCCCTAGAGGCAATAATAAATTGATTATTATTATATTTCTTTGTTCATGATAATAGTCTTTTATTCATGCTATAACTGTATTATCCGGAAATCGTAATACACGTGTGAATACATAGACAACACAATGTCCCTAGTAAGCCTCTAGTTGACTAGCTCGTTGATCAACAGATGGTTACGGTTTCCTGACCATGGACATTGGATGTCGTTGATAACGGGATCACATCATTAGGAGAATCATGTGATGGACAAGACCCAATCCTAAGCCTAGCACAAAGATCGTGTAGTTCGTATGCTAAAGCTTTTCTAATGTCAAGTATCTCTTCCTTCGACCATGAGAGCGTGTAACTGCTGGATACCGTAGGAGTGCTTTGGGTGTATCAAACGTCACAACGTAACTGGGTGACTATAAAGGTGCACTACAGGTATCTCCGAAAGTATCTATTGTTTTATGCGGATCGAGACTGGGATTTGTCACTCCGTGTAAACGGAGAGGTATCTCTGGGCCCACTCGGTAGGACATCATCATATGCGCAATGTGACCAAGGAGTTGATCACGGGATGATGTGTTACGGAACGAGTAAAGTGACTTGCCGGTAACGAGATTGAACAAGGTATTGGATGCCGACGATCGAGTCTCGGGCAAGTAACATACCGATAGACAAAGGGAATTGAATACGGGATTGATTAAGTCCTTGACATCGTGGTTCATCCGATGAGATCATCGTGGAACATGTGGGAGCCATCATGGGTATCCAGATCCCGCTGTTGGTTATTGACCGGAGAACGTCTCGGTCATGTCTGCATGTCTCCCGAACCCGTAGGGTCTACACACTTAAGGTTCGATGACGCTAGGGTTATAAAGGAAGCTTGTATGTGGTTACCGAATGTTGTTCGGAGTCCCGGATGAGATCCCGGACGTCACGAGGAGTTCCGGAATGGTCCGGAGGTAAAGATTTATATATGGGAAGTCTTGTTTTGGTCACCGGAAAAGTTTCGGGCGATATCGGTATTGTACCGGGACCACCGGGAGGGTCCCGGGGGTCCACCAAGTGGGGCCACCTGCCCCAGAAGGTTGCGTGGGCCAAGTGTGGGAGGGGACCAGCCCCTAGGAGGGCTGGTGCGCCCCCCACAAGGGGGCCAAGGCGCAAGGGAGAGTGGGAGGGGGCAAACCCTAGTCCAGATGGGCCTTAAGGCCCACCTAGTGGGCGCCTCCCCTCTCTCCCCCTCTTGGCCGCCTCCCCAAGTCCCATCTAGGGCTGGCCGCACCCCTTGGGGTGGGAAACCCTAAAGGGGGCGCAGCCCCCTTCTCCCCTATATAAATAGAGGCCTGGGGCTGCCCATAACACATGAGAACTTCTCCTCTTGGTGCAGCCCTGCCTCTCTTCCTCCTCCTCCTCTCCCATGGTGCTTGGCGAAGCCCTGCTGGATTGCCACGCTCCTCCATCACCACCACGCCGTTGTGCTGCTGTTGGATGGAGTCTTCCTCAACCTCTCCCTCTCTCCTTGCTGGATCAAGGCGTGGGAGACGTCACCGGGCTGTACGTGTGTTGAACGCGGAGGTGCCGTCCGTTCGGCACTAGGATCTCCGGTGATTTGAATCACGACGAGTACGACTCCTTCAACCCCGTTCTCTTGAACGCTTCCGCTTAGCGATCTACAAGGGTATGTAGATGCACTCTCCTTCCCCTCGTTGCTGGTTTCTCCATAGATAGATCTTGGTGACACGTAGGAAAATTTTGAATTTCTGCTACGTTCCCCAACAGTGGCATCATGAGCTAGGTCTATTGCGTAGATTCTTTGCACGAGTAGAACACAAAGTAGTTGTGGGCGTTGATGTTGTTCAATATGCTTACCGTTACTAGTCCAATCTTGTTTCGACGGTATTGTGGGATGAAGCGGCCCGGACCGACCTTACACGTACTCTTACGTGAGACAGGTTCCACCGATTGACATGCACTTGGTGCATAAGGTGGCTAGCGGGTGCCAGTCTCTCCCACTTTAGTCGGAACGGATTCGATGAAAAGGGTCCTTATGAAGGGTAAATAGCAATTGGCATATCACGTTGTGGTTTTGCGTAGGTAAGAAACGTTCTTGCTAGAAACCCATAGCAGCCACGTAAAACATGCAAACAACAATTAGAGGACGTCTAACTTGTTTTGCAGGGTATGCTATGTGATGTGATATGGCCAAGAAGAATGTGATGAATGATATGTGATGTATGAGATTGATCATGTTCTTGTAATAGGATTCACGACTTGCATGTCGATGAGTATGACAACCGGCAGGAGCCATAGGAGTTGTCTTTATTTATTGTATGACCTGCGTGTCATTGAACAACGCCATGTAAACTACTTTACTTTATTGCTAAACGCGTTAGTCATAGAAGTAGAAGTAGTCGTTGGCGTGACAACTTCATGAAGACACGATGATGGAGATCATGATGATGGAGATCATGGTGTCATGCCGGTGACGATGATGATCATGGAGCCCCGAAGATGAAGATCAAAAGGAGCAAAATGATATTGGCCATATCATGTCACTATTTGATTGCATGTGATGTTTATTATGATTATGCATCTTGTTTACTTAGGACGACGGTAGTAAATAAGATGATCCCTTACAAAATTTCAAGAAGTGTTCTCCCCTAACTGTGCACCGTTGCTACAGTTCGTCGCTTCTAAGCACCACGTGATGATCGGGTGTGATGGATTCTTACGTTCACATACAACGGGTGTAAGACAGTTTTACACAGCACTTAGGGTTAACTTGACGAGCCTAGCATGTGCAGACATGGCCTCGGAACACGGAGACCGAAAGGTCGAGCATGAGTCGTATAGTAGATACGATCAACATGAAGATGTTCACCGATGATGACTAGTCCGTCTCACGTGATGATCGGACACGGCCTAGTTGACTCGGATCATGTAATCACTTAGATGACCAGAGGGATGTCTATCTGAGTGGGAGTTCATAAGATGAACTTAATTATCCTGAACATAGTCAAAAGACCTTTTGCAAATTATGTCGTTAGCTCGCGCTTTAGTTCTACTGTTTTAGATATGTTCCTAGAGAAAATATAGTTGAAAGTTGATAGTAGCAATTATGCGATCAGTAGAAAGCTTATGTCCTTAATACACTGCTCAGTGTGCTGAACCCCAAACGTCGTTTGTGGATGTTACGAACATCGGACATACACGTTTTGATAACTACGTGATAGTTCAGTTAAATGGTTTAGAGTTGAGGCACTAAAGACGTTTTCGAAACGTCGCGGAACATATGAGATGTTTCAAGGGCTGAAATTGGGATTTCAGGCTCGTGCCCACGTCAAGAGGTATGAGACCTCCGACGATTTTCTTAGCCTGCAAACTAAGGAAGAAAAGCTCAATCGTTGAGCTTGTGCTCAGATTGTCTGAGTGCAACAATCACTTGAATCGAGTGGGAGTTGATCTTCCAGATGAGATAGTGATGTTTCTCCAAAGTCATTGCCACCAAGCTGCTAGAGCTTCGTGATGAACTATAACATATCAGGGATAGATATGATGATCCTTGAGGTATTCACGATGTTTGACACCGCGAAAGTAGAAATCAAGAAGGAGCATCAATTGTTGATGGTTGGTGAAACCACTAGTTTCAAGAAGGGCAAGGGCAAGAAGGGATACTTCATGAAACGGCAAATCAGCTGCTGCTCTAGTGAAGAAACCCAAGGTTGAACCCAAACCCGAGACTAAGTGCTTCTGTAATGAGAGGAACGGACACTGAAGCGGAACTACCCTAGATACTTGGTAGATGAGAAGGCTGGCAAGGTCGATAGAAGTATATTGGATATACATTATGTTAATGTGTACTTTACTAGTACTCCTAGTAGCACCAGGGTATTAGATACCGGTTCGGTTGCTAAAGTGTTAGTAACTCGAAATAAAAGCTACGGAATAAACGGAGACTAGCTAAAGGTGAGCTGACGATATGTGTTGGAAGTGTTTCCAAGTTTGATGTGATCAAACATCGCACGCTCCCTCTACCATCAAGATTAGTATTAAACCTGAATGGTTTATTGAATCTCGATCGTAGTGATACACATTTTCATGCCAAAAGATATAAGATAGTAATGATAGTACCACTTACTTGTGGCACTGCCATGTAAGTCATATTGGTGTAAAATGCATGAAGAAGCTCCATGTTGATGGATCTTTGGACTCACTCGTTTTTGAAAAGTTTGAGACATGCGAACCATGTCTATTGGTGTATATGCATGAAGAAACTCCATGCAGATGGACCGTTTGAACTCACTTGATTTTGAATCACTTGAGACATGCGAATCATACCACATGGGCAGGATGACTAAAGAGCCTCGTTTCAGTAAAATGGAACAAGATAGCAACTTGTTGGAAGCAACACATTTTTGATGTGTGCAGTCCAATGAGTGCTGAGGCATGCAGTGAATATCGTTATGTTCTTACTTCACAGATGATTCGAGTAGATGTTGAGAATATTTTCTTGATGAAACACAAGTCTGAATTATTGAATGGTTCAAGTAATTTCAGAGTGAAGTAGAAGATCATTGTGACAAGAGGATAAAATGTCTATCTGAGTTACGAGTTTTGGCACACAATTAAGACATTGTGGAAATTGTTTCACAATTAATACGGCCTGGAACACCATAGTTTGATGGTGTGTCCGAACATCATAGTTGCACCCTATTGGATATGGTGCGTACCATGATGTCTCTTATCGAATTACCACTATTGTTCATGGGTTAGGCATTAGAGACAACCACATTCACTTTAAATAGGGCACCACGTAATTCCGTTGGGATGACACCGTATGAATTATGGTTTAAAGAAACCTAAGTTGTCGTTTCTTAAAGGTTTGGGGCTGCGACGCTTATGTGAAAAAGTTTCAGGTTGATAAGCTCGAACCCAAAGCGGATAAAATGCATCTTCATAGGACACCCAAAACAGTTGGGTATACCTCCTAATTCAGATCCGAAAGCAATATGGATTGTTTCTTGAATCGGGTCCTTTCTCGAGGAAAGGTTTCTCTCGAAAGAATTGAGTGGGAGGATGATGGAGACTTGATATGGTTATTGAACCATCACTTCAACCAGTGTGTATTAGGGCACAGGAAGTTGTTCCTATAGCACCTACACCAATTGAAGTAGAAGCTTATGATAGTGATCATGAAACTTCGGATCAAGTCACTACCGTACCTTGTAGGGTGACAAGGATGCGTACTACTTCAGAGTGATACGGTAATCCTGTCTTGAAGGTCATGTTGCTAGACAACAATGAACCTACGAGCTATGGAGAAGCGATGGTGGGCCCAAATTCCGACAAATGGTTAGAAGCCATGAAATCCGAGATAGGATCCATGTATCAGAACAAAGCATGGACTTTGGTGGACTTGCCCGATGATCGGCAAGCCATTGAGATAAATGGATCTTTAAGAAGAAGACGGACGTGGATGGTGATGTCACCATCTATGAAGCTCGACTTGTGGCGAAGAGTTTTTTCACAAGTTCAAGGAGTTGACTACGATGAGATTTTCTCATCCGTAGCGATGCTTAAAGTCCGTCGGATTCATGTTAGCATTAGCTGCATTTATGAAATCTGGCAGATGGATGACAAAACGAGTTTCCTTACCAGTCTTCGTATGGAAAGGTTGTATGCAATACAATCAGAAAGGTTTTGTCGATCCTGAGGATGCTAAAAGGTATGCTAGCACCAGCGATCCTTCTAAGGACTGGAGTAAGCATCTCGGAGTTGGAATGTACACTTTGATTAGATGATCAAAGATTTTGGGTTTGTACAAAGTTTTATGAAAAACTTGTATTTCCAAAGAAGTGAGTGGGAGCACTATAGAATTTTTGATGAGTATATGTTGATCAGAAATGATGTAGAATTTCTAGAAAGCATATAGGGTTATTTGAAAGGTGTTTTTCAATAGAAAACCTGGATTAAGCTACTTGAACATTGACCATCGAGATCTATAAGGATAGATCAAAATACTTAATAATACTTTCAAATGAGCACATACCTTGACATGATCTTGAAGGTATTCAAGATGGATCAGTCAAAGAAGAAGTTCTTGCCTGAGTTGTAAGGTACGAAGTTAAGACTTAAAGCTCGACCATGGCAGAATAGAAAGGACGAAGGTCGTCTCCTATGCTTAAGACATAGGCTCTATAGTATGCTATGCTGTGTACCGCACCTGAAGTGTGCCTTGCCATGAGTTAGTCAAGGGGTACAAGACTGATCCAAGAATGGCTCACAGGACAGCGGTCGAAGTTATCCTTAGTAACTAGTGGACTAAGGAATTTTCTCGATTATGGAGGTGGTAAAAGAGTTCGTCGTAAAGGGTTATGTCGATGCAAGATTGACACCTATCCGGATAGCTCTGAGTAGAGAGACCGGATACATATAATGGAGCAATAATTTAGAATAGCTCCAAGTAGAACAGTTATTTGGAATAGCTCCAAATAGAGCGTGGTAGCTGCATCTAGGAGATGACATAGAGATTTGTAAAGCACACACGGATCTGAAAGGTTCAGACCCGTTGACTAAAACCTCTCTCACAAGCAACATGATCAAACATAAAACTCATTGAGTGTTAATCACATAGTGATGTGAACTAGACTACTGACTCTAGTAAACTCTTGGGTATTAGTCACATGGCGATGTGACCTGTGAGTGTTAATCACATGGCGATGTGAACTGGATTATTGACTCTAGTGCAAGTGGGAGACTGTTGGAAATATGCCCTAGAGGCAATAATAAATTGATTATTATTATATTTCTTTGTTCATGATAATAGTCTTTTATTCATGCTATAACTGTATTATCCGGAAATCGTAATACACGTGTGAATACATAGACAACACCATGTCCCTAGTAAGCCTCTAGTTGACTAGCTCGTTGATCAACAGATGGTTACGGTTTCCTGACCATGGACATTGGATGTCGTTGATAACGGGATCACATCATTAGGAGAATCATGTGATGGACAAGACCCAATCCTAAGCCTAGCACAAAGATCGTGTAGTTCGTATGCTAAAGCTTTTCTAATGTCAAGTATCTCTTCCTTCGACCATGAGAGCGTGTAACTCCTGGATACCGTAGGAGTGCTTTGGGTGTATCAAACGTCAAAACGTAACTGGGTGACTATAAAGGTGCACTACAGGTATCTCCGAAAGTATCTATTGTTTTATGCGGATCGAGACTGGGATTTGTCACTCCGTGTAAACGGAGAGGTATCTCTGGGCCCACTCGGTAGGACATCATCATATGCACAATGTGACCAAGGAGTTGATCACGGGATGATGTGTTACGGAACGAGTAAAGTGACTTGCCGGTAACGAGATTGAACAAGGTATTGGATGCCGACGATCGAGTCTCGGGCAAGTAACATACCGATAGACAGAGGGAATTGAATACAGGATTGATAAAGTCCTTGACATCGTGGTTCATCCGATGAGATCATCGCGGAACATGTGGGAGCCATCATGGGTATCCAGATCCCGCTATTGGTTATTGATCGGAGAATGTCTCGGTCATGTCTGCATGTCTCCCGAACCCGTAGGGTCTACACACTTAAGGTTCGATGACGCTAGGGTTATAAAGGAAGCTTGTATGTGGTTACCGAATGTTGTTCGGAGTCCCGGATGAGATCCCGGACGTCACGAGGAGTTCCGGAATGGTCCGGAGGTAAAGATTTATATATGGGAAGTCTTGTTTTGGTCACCGGAAAAGTATCGGGCGATATCGGTATTGTACCGGGACCACCGGGAGGGTCCCGGGGGTCCACCAAGTGGGGCCACCTGCCCCAGAAGGTTGCGTGGGCCAAGTGTGGGAGGGGACCAGCCCCTAGGAGGGCTGGTGCGCCCCCCACAAGGGGGCCAAGGCGCAATGGAGAGTGGGAGGGGGGCAAACCCTAGTCCAGATGGGCCTTAAGGCCCACCTAGTGGGCGCCTCCCCTCTCTCCCCCTCTTGGCCGCCTCCCCAAGTCCCATCTAGGGCTGGCCGCACCCCTTGGGGTGGGAAACCCTAAAGGGGGCGCAGCCCCCTTCTCCCCTATATAAATAGAGGCCTGGGGCTGCCCATAACACATGAGAACTTCTCCTCTTGGTGCAGCCCTGCCTCTCTTCCTCCTCCTCCTCTCCCATGGTGCTTGGCGAAGCCCTGCTGGATTGCCACGCTCCTCCATCACCACCACGCCGTTGTGCTGCTGTTGGATGGAGTCTTCCTCAACCTCTCCCTCTTTCCTTGCTGGATCAAGGCATGGGAGACGTCACCGGGCTGTACGTGTGTTGAACGCGGAGGTGCCGTCCGTTCGGCACTAGGATCTCCGGTGATTTGGATCACGACGAGTACGACTCCTTCAACCCCGTTCTCTTGAACGCTTCCGCTTAGCGATCTACAAGGGTATGTAGATGCACTCTCCTTTCCCTCGTTGCTGGTTTCTCCATAGATAGATCTTGGTGACACGTAGGAAAATTTTGAATTTCTGCTACGTTCCCCAACAATATTATATGTAGATGACATATTACTAATTGGAAATGATATAGAATTTCTGGATAGCATAAAGGGATACTTGAATAAGAGTTTTTCAATGAAAGACCTCGGTGAAGCTGCTTACATATTAGGCATTAAGATCTATAGAGATAGATCAAGACGCTTAATTGGACTTTCACAAAGCACATACCTTGACAAAGTTTTGAAGAAGTTCAAAATGGATCAAGAAAAGAAAGGGTTCTTGCCTGTGTTACAAGGTGTGAAGTTGAGCAAGACTCAAAGCCCGACCACTGCAGAAGATAGAGATAAAATGAAAGATGTTCCCTATGCTTCAGCCATAGGCTCTATCATGTATGCAATGTTGTGTACCAGACCTGATGTGTGCCTTGCTATAAGTCTAGCGGGGAGGTACCAAAGTGATCCGGGAGTGGATCACTAGACTGCGGTCAAGAACATCCTGAAATACCTAAAAAGGACTAAGGATATGTTTCTCATATATGGAGGTGACAAAGAGCTCATTGTAAAAGGTTACCTTGATGCAAGCTTTGACACTGATCCAGACGATTCTAAATCGCAAACCGGATACGTGTTTACATTAAACGGTGGAGCTGTCAATTGGTGCAGTTCTAAACAAAGCGTTGTAGCGGGATCTACATGTGAAGCGGAGTACATAGCTGCTTCGGAAGCAGCAAATGAAGGAGTCTGGATGAAGGAGTTCATATTCGATCTAGGTGTCATACCTAGTGCATCGGGTCCAATGAAAATCTTTTGTGACAATACTGGTGCAATTGCCTTGGCAACTGAATCCAGATTTCACAAGAGAACCAAGCACATCAAGAGACGCTTCAATTCCATCCGGGATCTAGTCCAGGTGGGTGACATAGAGATTTGCAAGATAAATACGGATCTGAATGTTGCAGACCCGTTGACTAAGCCTCTTCCACGAGCAAAACATGATCAGCACCAAGGCTCCATGGCTGTTAGAATCATTACTGTATAATCTAGATTTATTGACTCTAGTGCAAGTGGGAGACTGAAGGAAATATGCCCTAGAGGCAATAATAAAGTTATTATTTATTTCCTTATATCATGATAAATGTTTATTATTCATGCTAGAATTGTATTAACCGAAAACATAATACATGTGTGAATACATAGACAAACAGAGTGTCACTACTATGCCTCTACTTGACTAGCTCGTTAATCAAAGATGGTTATGTTTCCTAACCATGAACAAGGAGTTGTTATTTGATTAACGGGATCACATCATTAGGTGAATGATCTGATTGACATGACCCATTCCATTAGCTTAGCACCCGATCGTTTAGTATGTTGCTATTGCTTTCTTCATGACTTATACATGTTCCTATGACTATGAGATTATGCAACTCCCGTTTGCCGGAGGAACACTTTGTGTGCTACCAAACGTCACAACATAAATGGGTGATTATAAAGGTGCTCTACAGGTGTCTCCAAAGGTACATGTTGGGTTGGCATATTTTGAGATTAGGATTTGTCAATCCGATTGTCGGAGAGGTATCTCTGAGCCCTCTCGGTAATGCACATCACATAAGCCTTGCAAGCATTGCAACTAATGAGTTAGTTGCGAGATGATGTATTACGGAACGAGTAAAGAGACTTGACGGTAACGAGATTGAACTAGGTATTGAGATACCGATGATCGAATTCGGGCAAGTAACATACCGATGACAAAGGGAACAACGTATGTTGTTATGCGGTCTGACCGATAAAGATCTTCGTAGAATATGTAGGAGCCAATATGAGCATCCAGGTTCCGCTATTGGTTATTGACCGGAGACACGTCTCGGTCATGTCTACATTGTTCTCGAACCCGTAGGGTCCGCACGCTTAAGGTTTCGATGACAGTTATATTATGAGTTTATGAGTTTTGATGTACCGAAGTTAGTTCGGAGTCCCAGATGTGATCACGGACATGACGAGGAGTCTCGAAATGGTCGAGACATAAAGATTGATATATTGGACGGCTTTATTCGGACACCGGAAGTGTTCCGGGTGATTTCGGAGAAAACCGGAGAGCCGGAGGGTTACCGGAACCCCCCCCGGGAGAAGTAATGGGCCATATGGGCCTTAGTGGAGAGAGAGAGAGGGGAAAACAAAGGTGGGCCGCGCGCCTCCTCCCCCCTGGTCCGAATTGGACTAGGAGAGGGGGGCGGCGCCCCCCTTTCCCTCTCCCTCCCCACTTCTTTCCCCCTCCTAGTAGGAGTCCTACTCCTAGTAGGAGGAGGACTCCTCCTTGGCGCGCCATAGAGGGCCGGCCGGCCTCCTCCCCTTGATCCTTTATATACGGGGGCAGGGGGCACCCCAAGACACACAAGTTGATCCACGTGATCATATTCTTAGCCGTGTGCGGTGCCCCCT